>NW_028277543.1:2116916-2419333 GCF_059751315.1 Micrasema longulum
AATAGGAGAAGCGTATTCTAGAATGGGTCGAACTAGTGAGCAATAAAGAGTTTTGATGGTATTAATATTTTTGAATCCGCCGTCACTCTATTGATAAAACCGAGAAGTTAGAGAGATTTGTTTACTTTTGATATGTTTACCGTATATTATTTATAATATCCACGTCAAAAGGTCGACATTATTATCAGGGTGATTCGATAATGGTGATCTGTCATATCAATAGGCGGGCGTGACGTCACGGCACGGCTTGTCATGCCAGCGGTAGGTAGGGATAGACAGACACGGACAGACAGAGAAACGCATTAGGTGAATTGGACATGATTTATTCATGGGTGGTGGCAACCCTGGACACCGCCAGGGCCGAACGCGGGAAGGGGCCCTAATGGACAGGGTCGGATTATGAAGAGGCTCAAGAGTGCCAAAGATTCCCAAATGTTTTACACCTAGTATTTTTTTGCATTAATTTAACATATTACAAAACAGATGAAAAACACATCAGAGAAAAAAACATGAAAGTTTATGCATATAAAAGGCATATGACCCGTTACTGGCTTAAATTTTTTTTTATTTAATTAATTAAAACAATTAAAAATTAATACAACTTTCGGTCAAAGAGAATTGGTCTACTACTTGATTAAAGTGTACAATCTACTTACATTATCCATAAGGACAATTAATAAGTACTCACAATATAAAATTGCTATTAAGAAATGGATAGTGGAGGTGGGTAGCGCACGGATCGATGAGTGGATCAAGCCAAATAGGAAAAAATTTGTGCACTGTTTATGAAATTTGGTCTACAGGTCTAAATAAATAAATATGGAATGGTTTTGTTTTTATGATTATTTTGGTTTATGTTGCTTATTATGTTTATCATAATTAGGTTAATTAGATAAATTACTTTTTTTATTATCATGTTAAATTTGTTAAATAACTAATTTAAGGCATGTTTTACAGATTGTAAAATGTTTTCCTCGGCACGGGACACCGCAGTGAGGAAACATTATTCTGTATGAAAAAAAAAACAAAAATATATATTTTTTTTTTTGCATAAATGATACATGTTGTTTTTCTATTTCATCGAGGTTATACTGACATAATGCATTAAGTTAACAGTCTATATAAGTTTATTTAAAATATTTTTTCATATTTATTTATTGATTTTTTTTTTTACAATAAACATAAAAATAAAATAGAGTATTAAAAAAATAGAGCATAATTACATAGCAATGAAATACATATTAATAGAAAAATAGTAAACAAAAAATCCCACAAAGGCATGGCCTGTTCGTGGGTATATAAGAAAATGTTAATGAATTTTTGCTCCTATAATAAATAATGGACAGTTATAATATTTTTGTGTAACATAAGAAAGAAAAAATTAAAGTCTCTATGCGAGCCTCGATTTACAATGTGGTATTTCTAACACACGATTCCTTCTTTGACTTGATCTTTTTGAATTACTTGTAAATAAATTTTGGTTCTTAAATATATATTTTAAACATTGAAAACAATATAGATATTTGTCTTAGATCTAAAAGTTTAGCTTCTTGGAACAATTGGAAAAAGGGAAAAGTGCGATTTTTATTAAGCATTATTTTTAATATAAATTTTTGAACAGTTTCTAATGGTTTAATATGATTGTTGTAAGTTCTCCCCCATCCAATTATTCCATAGGAAAGCGATGACTGTACAAGTGCATAATATTCCATTTTAATCGTATTTAGCTGGGCGTAAATACTTAGTCTTTTGAACACATAGGTTAAATATCTTAGTTTATTCACAATAACTTCAAGATGATTAGTCCATTTAATATGAGTGCAAGATTTTGATTTCATAGTTTATGCTCTGCTTAGAATAAAGAATACTATTTCAAAGCGAAAAAAAAATATAATAAAAGAAAATTGTTGGAGAAAAAATGAGTTAAAAGAATAATTAAGCTTTAAATGCGATTATCTCGGAACTTGTTTCAATAGCTTAATGCATTCTGTCAGTAAGGCCTCAATATATTTCATCACCATCATTCCCTTTCCACACCTTATGGGGCATAGGGCACTGCATTGGTATACCAATTGTAGCGTATCATGATCATCATTGTTACACAGAGATAAGATGATCAGTCTTACGCTTCATGTGTCAGTCCAAGGACTATGAAGTATTCTAGTGTAAAAATACATTTTTAAAATAAGTATTTTATGTCTATCATGTCGGAAATTGAACCTGAAACCTCTTGCATGGTAGCCAAATGCGCTGACCACTACACCACGAGGTCGACTATATATTTAGTTGATCTTAAAACTATTACTTTTTAAAAAGAGACTGTTAATTTTTTTAACTTCAATACATTACAGTTTTTGCAAAAAACAAAACAAAACCATGAACCAAAAATCGCACTTCACAAAAAACAGCTTTAAACTAAATCTAAAGTCAACAGATGGAAGAGTTGAGGAAATGTGGCGGTTCAAACATGGGCAGAATGGTGAATGTTACACAGTGTGTAATAGGGGAATATGGAAGTCTAGGCATTTACAGGGCTTATGACTTGTCATTGGCTGGTTTAAATGGCTCCTTTACACACTGTATAACATTTACCATTCTGGCTATGTGTGAACATACACATTTCCTCAACGTTTCCATCTGTTGACTTTTGTCAAGTACAAGAGCTGAAACTTTTATCATGTGGGTGAGATTCATTTGTCTGAACCAATTTACCTACTAGGCAACGCCTGAAAACAATTTCCCATATTTTAAATTTCTTCATTTACCAGGTTGTTAATTCAACAATGTTTAGAGTATGTCTAAACGCTTGCAAAGATGTTCAAACATAGGCAGAATGGTGAATTTTACACGGTGTGTGTGAAGTGGCCACTTAAACCAGCCAATGACATGTCATTAGCCCTGTAAATGCCTAGACTTCCATATTCCCTTCTCAAAAATGTTTTCCCTCTCTGTTGAAATAAATTTTATATGAATAACTCCTTAGAGCGGAAATCCAGCCTGTCTGCAAGCATTTGGACATACTCAAACATTGTTGAATAAAGACTCTATTATTATTAGATCAAATAATTATTTAAATAATAAGAGTTGCTTCCTTTTGCCAATAAATCGATTGATTGTTGTTGTTTTCGTGAAAATGTGGCAGTTCAATAAGTATTAGGTATCGGCCGAAGAATATCCGTTGTCCGGCTGGTGAGCAAAATTTGGCCGGATAGGCCGTATACCGGATAGTTACCGGATATTTATTTTATTTCAAACATTTGAACAATCTATACTCGTAATCGACATCATCAGTCTGGCGATGTCGGTCACGACGAAACCTGGTCACTGGTGAAAATTTTAAATAAAAGGTAATTAAACTAAATGCGCATTTTATTATTATAAAGTTAGTGTATAGACACTGTGAATATAGATTCTGTGATATTAAAAGTTATCCTTATAAAATATAAGTGAGTCACATTTTTTAATGTGTTTTAGCAAATAAAAAAAATCAAAAAACATCATTAAAAAACTATACTATTTTGATACGCAAACATTGAAAAATTATACATGAGATCATATAAAATGCAAAAAGAAAACTCATATTTCTATGTATTTAAATTTCTTAACAATTTAATGAGCATGCTACACGCAACACTCCAATAAATGCAACGTTTAAAAAATGTTCAGAATAACAGTGCTCAAAATAAATTTAGGTTTAAAGTTCCTTGTGAGCCCAAGCGCAAAAACAATCCACGCGTTTCGGAGAGAGGACCACCAAGAATACCCCCCCTCCCCCTATAATGCTACAAAAAGCCTTTTAAAAAAAATTGTTTGTCATTATGTTCATCATGGTAGCTGTTAAATAATTATTCCAGCTTTCTGTGAAAACAATTATTTTTAAAAATTAAATACTGTTGCCAAAGGATGCTATACGTCATCGCACCCTCTCGCTATTACACATTGAATAACACCCATCTAAAATCACGAGGAAGTACAGCGGGTAGTTGAAAAGTGGATGCATGTAAAATCTAACGCATGAAGTCCGGATATTTGTGGTTATCGCTGGAAATAAGCGACCAAATAGCAAGAATTACGCGTGAGAACAGACCAACATATCGAAGATTGTGAAACTGTAGAGCGAATGAATTGTAATGTTTGCTGTTTGCATGGGGAAAAGTAAAAACAAATGTAAATTATAATTGAGGGAATAAGGAAGAAAAATATTTCAGTAATTTAAATACATTGTTAATATTATGGGGCAGGATTGTTGAAAACAATTAAATGAATATGATAAATAACAAAAAAGTTTTGGAAAACAATATGTTACCTGGGAGACCTTAGATACTCCCTTAGACCTAGAAAAGTTAGCAAGGTAATTTATCGATTTTGCTAAAAATACAAGAGATGGGTTTAAGGAGAGAAAAGTAGAACGAAAAAAAAACTAAAACATAGATAACAAATTTAACAGCCGCATTTTTTTTTTCAAAACATTTGAAGAACCATCGATGTATTTGGACGATCGTTAATATGTATACGATTAAACTGTTGGGTGAGGAGATGCGTTTATTTCCACAGCTTAATCTGTAATCTGTTTAGAATCGAACTAAAGTGCCTCACTATTTGGAAACCACTTGCTAAATCCTTCCAATTAGTTCAAAAATTAAACTACACAAACTTAAATGTTTCATCATCATCATCATTCCTGTTTGCTCCCTAGTTAGAGCATATGGTATCCACAAAGAGCCTCCATGCATCTCTATCGGCTGCCAACTCTTTTGCTTTCTCTCAAGTTAGGTTCTCGTCCCGAAGTTCTGACATAAACTGCCGGCGAACTGTCAGCAGTGGACGTCCAGGACGTCGGGAACCTGATGACTTGTAAAGTAAGAAGCCAGGTTAAGGCTCTTAGGGGGTTTGTTGCGTCCGTTCTCTTAGTTCTTCATTCCTCACAGAGTCAAACAAACCACCGCATACCCAAGATGCTTCTGAGATATATTCTCAAAACTTAGAATTTTGCTATTTAAGGCCCTAGTGAGGTGCCACGATTCGCATCCGTAGAGAAGAATAGGTGTTATGCAGGCGTTATATAGACGGCATTTAGTTTTCGTTGAGTAAATATCTGATTTCTAGACAGCCTTCATACTATTAAATGTGGCGCCTGCTACTCCTAAACGCACTCCCAGTTGTTTTGAAATCAGCCATTTTCTGTAATATATACTCCCAAGTATTACGAAACCTAATTTTTTTCCAACTATTATATTATTTTTTATTATTTTTATTATGTTAATTATAAGCGATCAGATTAAAGCCGATATGCTTAAATATTTTTCAACGAAAGTTAGTTTTTGGCGCACTTTAAATTTTCCAAAACAAATCTAGTCCATTTTTGAACCCATGGAGACTACACATTGAGATCAGCTCGTGTGGCAGCCTATTCCAACCATCAACAACCCTATTGCTCGGAAAATGCTTCCGTAGATTTACTTTTTAAGATAATAAGAAAATGTTTTTTTTTATGTTTTATTATTTTGTATTGTGATATTGTTGAATGCAAAAAAATGTTATATATTAAGAATTAAAACAGTATCGTCTCTCTATGAGGAGAGTTCAGCGTGTATAAGAGTTAATGGGGGATTTACATCTTGGTTTGCGATCTCAAAAGGCGTGAAACAGGGATGTGTAATGTCACCATGGTTGTTTAATCTATACATGGACAACTGTATGAAAGAGATAGAATGTATGGGTATTGGAGCAAAAATGGATAATTTAATAATTTTTCAGTAAGCTGCTTGTTGTATGCTGACGATGCAGTTCTGTTAGCAATCAGCAAGGCTGATTTGCAGCAAATAGTCTCTAGAATGTATGATGTATGCCTGTAGAGCGAATTGGCGATGAACGAAAGTAAGTCAAAAGTGATGGTATTTGAAAGGGATAGTGAGGTTACTGACTGCATAATAAATGTAAACAACGAATGTCTCGAGCAAGTAGAAGAATTTGTGTATCTGGGAAGCATGTTTTCAAGAGATGGAAGAGTAGAAAAAGATGTTGAAAGAAGAGTGAATGCGGGCAACAAAATGAACGGAGCACTAAGCACAGTAATTTCTAATAAAAATATGTCAATCGAAGCTAAACTGGCAGTGCACAACGGAGTTTTAGTCCCAACACTTATGTATGGAAGTAAACATGGAACTGGCAGAAGAAGGATGAAAGCCGAGTGAACGCGGTTGAAATGCGATCTCTTAGACGAATGTGTGGGAAATCAATGTATGACAGGGTTACGAATGATGAAATCAGGCGAGAGTGTAAATCTGAGACAAGTATAATTGATAAGATTAAGAAAGGGTCTCTGAGATGGTTTGGTCACGTAGAACGAATGGACGACGAAAGAATGGTAAAACAAGTATATATGGCGAAAATGAACGATAACGTTAGACGAGGACGACCAAGGAAGACGTGGCATGATCAGATAAACCAAAATCTTAAGTCTGGTCATGTCAAAAGCAGACAGAACCGAAGGGCATGTATGACAAGATGTATGAATGTGGAAGAGGCTAGGAGTGTATGCGTAGTGTATGATAGACGTATGTGGCGGTCCATTCTCTCTGCCTACCCCTACGGGGAAATGGCGTGATGGTAGTAGTAGTAGTAGTAGAAAAATGATTTATTATGATCATATGGAACTTTTAAAGATTTAATTTGCATTGTGCCAATAAATTTTGGAGTAGACTACTACTCATACTCAAATGAAAGACATAACTTCTACAATACATCACATACAAATAATATAATCACTAGATCCTCAACATAAAGACAACTTAAACAAATACAAACTAAGATCAATTTCGGACAAAGGGATTTTGAGTATTATTCAATTAAAATCTATAACCTACTTCTACTATACATTAAAACAATTTAAACGTTTAGTAACGAGAAAATGTTTAAAAAGGCTATAAAAAAATGGATAGTGGAGCTAGGTTAAAGTAAAATGGAATGTCTCATTCGCCCAAACCAATATTGAATCAACTCGGCGGCTGCTTCCGTGGTGTAGTGGTCAAGACGCTTGACTCACGCTCGGAAGGTTCCGGGTTCGATTCCCGGTGAGAAAACAAAAATTAAAATATAATTTTTCTCAAGCCTGGGTGTTCTGTGACGCAATTCACCACTGTAATTGGGCCTCCTGGCATGTTGCGGTGCAAAAAAATAAAAATAAAATAACTGCTCCTCAAGTTAGGTTTTTGTTATTTTCATTGTGCGTTTTGTAATATAAATAATATAGATGTACATACATACCTAGTTTTAAAAACTGTCTGAATATTTTGTTAATTACCTCTGTTTCTTAAGTTAGTCTTCTTTGTTTATTCTCAAATGCAAAAATATTTCAGAAAAATATATTGTTAAGTGTTCTCGGCACGGGTAACCCCAGTAAGGTTACATTATTTTTATAATTGATTATAGTTTGTAAGAAAAAATTCTATATTAATAAATAATATGAATATATGAATAATGTATGAATAATAATATATGAATATATGAATGAATATATGAATAAATAAATAAATAAATAAAATCAACAATATTTTGAGTTTGTCCAAATTTTTGTAGACAAGAACTGGATTCAACTCCCTGGGGAGCTGTTTATATTAACATATTACAACAGAGATGAAGAACAAGTAAAAAAATAATAAAATAAATAAAGGTTTCAGCTCTTTAACTTCACAAACATCAACAGATGAAAAAATTGAAGGAATATAGATGTTCAAATATAGGCAGAATGGTGAATGTTACACAGTGTGTAAAGTGGCCACTTAAACCAGCCATTGACAGGTCATAAGCCCTGTAGATGCCTAGACTTCTTTATTACCTTCTCTTAAATGTTCTTCATCTCTGTTGTAATATGTTAATGAATAAAATGTCTAAATCCGTACACAATGCAGCGTATCATTGTAGGTAAGTGAACCATCGCTTGAGGTGCCACTCTAAGTGCGTGGTCACGCACGCGATTCACCACGCGGTTTGTGAGGAAGTCAAACCAGTTTGAAAAAAAAACATAAAAAAAATAAAAAAATAATAGGAGTTGCATTTATTATTTACCGTATGTACAAGGTAAATATTTCATAAAAGTGTTTTTTTCTACCTTTGTTTTATATTTTAGGTGTTGGAATCATGAGGGATATTCTGTACTCGTAGTGGGCCAATCAAGAACTTACTAAAATCAGGAAATCCACTCATAACACATGCTGATCGAGGGAGATTGTTTTATTTGACATTATTTATCATTGGACAAAGTTTAGGTTTCTAAAGTTGTCTTTTTTATTACTTAGTACTTTATATACCATACAACACTGCTTGTTTGAAAATCTACACAAAACGTCAAGATCAAAATGGTTTGACTTTCCGCAAACCACGTCGTCAGACCTTGAATCGCTCGCTGCGTCTGAGCGCGGGCACCAGCCCCGCGCTGCCTCCCACGCCTTAAAACAAATTAAAAACTTTTGTATTTATTTATTTTCCTCTCTTGGGTGTCCCGTACCGAGATAAACATTATAAATTATTTTTAAACATACCCTAAATACACTAGTACTAGTAGTACTACTATCACGTCATTTCAGAGAGAGAGTAGGCAGAGAGGATGGACCGCACTAACGTCTATCCTGACATATAATTCTAGCTTCATCCTTTCATACATCTTGTCATACATACCCTACAGTTTCGTTTGCTTTTGACACGACCAGACATGAGATTTTGATTTATTTGTACATGCCTAGCTTTTTTGGTCATCCACGTCCTATGTTACCATTCATTCTAGCCATATATATCTGTTTTACTATTCTTTCACCATCCATTCGTTCTACATGACCAAACCATCTTAATGACTTTTCTTCATCTTATCAGTTACACCTATCTCAGAATTGCACGCCTGATTTCATTATTCGTAACCCTGTCATACATTAATTTCCACACATTCGTCTAAGCGACAGCATATCAACCGCATTCACTCTGTTTTCATAGCTCCTCTGCCGGTTCCATACGCGAGTGTTGGGACTAAAACCCCATCGTGCACTACCAGTCAAGCTTTGATTGCGATATTTTTATTGGCATATAGTGTATTTAGTGCGCCGTTTATTTTGTTGCCCGCATTATTTTTTCTTTAAACTTCGTTTTCTACTCTTCCATCTATTGAAAACATGCTTTCCAGATCTTTTACACATTAAAAAAGATTGTACTACTATCAACATATTGTGTTGTAAGCAAATGAAAGCCGTCAATTCAAGAAAACTTCACAGGAATCGAAACACGGATCTCGAGTATGGTAAACCAACCCCTCTACCATTACACTACTAGATGGACTTTTCTCCACTCGATTATTTTTTTCATGGAAAGTAACCTTTAGTAGCTGTGATGTAATATTGATTAAAAATGACCTTTGTTGATTATTTTGATTTTAGTAAGTACTGAAATAGTTTGTAACAGAACTGTCATATATGATGCCATAAAGAGTTGAAGATAAATTAATATTTTATTTTAATACAATTATCTAATAAGATAACACCAAGTCAGATAGAAACAGCACTCAATTTACCCACAAAAGAAAAAGCCTCACTCGGAATAAATTACTTAATGAATGCAGGTGAAAAATATTTTTTTAGGATTCACATCTGAGTCTCGGGTAAAACAAATAAAAGGGGTTTGTTTAAGCAACCCCTTCCAGTAATAATAATATTATACATTGTAATAAAATAACTGTCTACTCCCTTATTCACTCTAGGACTTTTACGATCCAGAGACGCAAGTCATGATAAATCTTTTTCATATATAAAAAGCTACCATTAAGGAAGAGCAAAAGTTATACTCTAAAGAAATGTAAAGTTATATGTCTGCTATGTAGATTGAAAATTAAATTTTTATTATGCCTACTGTTCGCCCTTTAGCATTATAAAAAACTTTTATTTTGTTTTTAATTATATAATATTTTATTTGAAGTTTTGACTCGATAGCTGCTCTCAGGTAAAAACACTGAACGGGCTGTCTGTAGTAAATTGACTGGAGATAAATTCGTTTCGTTTTGTAGTAGTTGCCGCGTTCGCCTACCGTTCTAATGAGGACTTCAATAAGTGCTCGCTCTTATTGTTCGACGTCTCTCTTCTTCAATTTGTACGACACCTAATTTTCTTCCTTTTTAATCAACCCATATGCTTTTATTGATTTGTTTATTTATATATACGCCCAATGAGCATTTTTAAAGACATATTTATCCATAAAAATTTATCGTAAAGAAAATTACAAAGACTCAATGGTATATAGTAGACTTAGTGGAAGTGGAAGAGGGGGAGAGGTGTTTATAATTGAATTTGATTCAGTGATCGTTTGAAAGAAAACAACTTGTTATTCAAGAAATCAAGACTGGTATGTTTGTTGACAGATCTAAAAATTCTGGACATAAGGGAATGAAAACCATAGTTAGTTCTATGGTTATCGGTATGAAAGAGTAAGTTTTGTCTGAGGTTTTGTTGGGTGATTTAAGGATTTTAAATAGGACTAGAAGGTCATATTTATTTCGACGGTCTTATAAGAAGATATATTTAAGCTAGTTTCTAACTCATTATACGTATATTGGTCTTTGGATAAGCCCTACCTCCAGCCTATCTTTCTTTAAAGTCGATGTTGGGCTGATTCAATATTTTTGATGTGAAAATCATAATATGGAGACCAGATAACAGAGGAATACTCTAGGTGAGAGCAAACTAGAGAACAGAAGAGAATTTTAAGGGTATTGATATTTTTGAAGTCAGTTGTGCTTCTGTTAATAAATCTAAGCAGTTTAAGGGTTTATTGATGGCATGTTTAATATGAATTGTAAAACAAAGTTTAGTGACAATTATAATACCTAAATCTCGTAAACTAGACACAGATAATACTATTTCATTTCGTATATGTTTGTATTTTTTTGACAAAAATCTCATAACCTTGCACTCACTGTTGAGATGTAAATTATTGACTGAGCACCAGGTGCCAAAAAAATAGTAAATGAGACTGAGAGAAAATAACAATCGGAAGTGCTGTTAATCTGTTTAAGAATCTTAGTGTCGTCAGCAAACAGCCAAATTGATGAAGTAAGAAAAACATTTTTTAGATCATTGATGAATAGATTAAATAGCAAAGGAGCAAGGTGAGCACCCTGTGGTACACCTGAAAATATTGCAATGCTGTTTTGAGATGGAATTATTTACCCTTACAAACAACTGTTTCCTTTCACTGAGACCTAAAGAACGATAAAAATAAATTACGAATATCAAACGAAGACAGTTTGGCCAACAGAACTTGGTGTTCGACCTTTTCAACGTTTAACAACTGTTGTGTGATCAACTCTTAATGCTTCGGCAAGTTTATTATTCGTCTGACACGATCTTTGTCGAGTAATCCTTGCAATTCTTCGTCCTCAAACTTTTTCGGTACGCCAAAGCGTTGTCTTGAACATCCAAATCATAATATATTAACCGTCAAAACCAAGTAGCTTTACGTTTTGACAAATAAGTTTCTTAGTAGACGTTGCTTAGTATGCAACTCCCGATTTGAATTTAACTATGCCGTGTTGTCGTTTTAAATGTAGAAATGCTGCTGGGATAAAAAAAAAACAGGATAGAATCACATTTTATGTGTAAGTAGATAATGCATGTGTAAGTAGCAAATGCATTACTCAAAAATTGTATTATGTTTCCACGTGTCAGATAGTCATAAAAAATGGACACTTTGTTAGTGTTGCCAGGGTAGTCAATTTTGTTACGCAACTTTTTTATTAATAAGAACATTGGTTTTAACTGATTTAGTGGAAATTTAGCTTATTTTTTGCTCATCTAATGAGAGAACTAACAAAAATTGTACATCTCGGATTAAACAACGCCATGGTGGACATTTGACCGACATTATTTTTAAAACATCAAATATTATTCAACATGATATAAAAGTATCCATTTTATGTAAAATAAAATTTGTTTTATTTTAAAGTTCATTAATTCAATATCTCTTATTAAACGAGCCTTTACTTATCTACTCTGTTGTGTCAATCAATGTTTCCGCGTGTACAATAAAGTTTTAGAGAAATAAACAAATTGTTTTTTTTTAATACAGTTATCTTACATTTGTGTTGTGGTTATATTTTACGCGATCTGGCTACATTACGCGGCGACTTCACGCATGCGCGTGGCAAAAGTGGGGCAAAGTAAGGGGGTTTTTGGACACAGTCCGATGTATTCAAATATGATTCTACGCTCCTTCTGGACTATTCTTAATTTTATGGATGTAGTATTGCCCTATGTAAAAATACTAAAATAACACCATCTCTTTTATGTTAATTTTGTTTAAAGTTTTTATAAATTTAAAAACTAATAATTGATTAAAATTGGTTGACGTAAAAGATGAATAATAAAATTACGAATGGTTTGTACATACATAATTAATAATAACGTTTCTACCTCTCTAAAGAGTAAAAACTCGTGTATCGAGAGGGACTCCGTTATACATTCATTTTTATTTTCTAAACAAGTTAGTTTATCAGCAATATTTTGAGTTAATCAACAATATTTTGAGTTTTTCCAAATTTTTGCAGACAAGGATTGGATTTAACTCCCTGAGAGCTGTTAATATAAACATATTACAACAGAGATGAAGAACATTTTAGCGAGGGGAATATAGAAGTCTAGGCATCTACAGGGCTTGTGACCTGTCATTGGCTGGTTTAAGTACCTACTTTACACCCTGTGTAACATTGATCATTCTGCCCATATTTGAACATCTACATTCCTTCAATTCTTTCATATGTTGATTGTTTCAGGTAATAAAAATTTCAGCTCTTTGTCTTCACAAATATCAACATGTAAAATAATTGAAGGAATATAGATGTTCAAATATGGGCAGAACGGTGAATGTTACACAGTATGTAAAATGGCAATATAAACCAACCAATGACAGGTCATAAGCCCTGTAGATGCCTAGACTCCTATATTCTCTTCTCTAAAATGTTCTTCAAGTTAGTTTAGTTAAATCTAAAATTAGATATTACATTCTAAAAAATATATAATTTTCTACTGTATAGAATTTAGGTAGGGTTAAGTCCCGTGCGTTTTTTTTTTGTTAAGATTTAAATGTGTTCATATTTGGTATTAATTTTGAAATTTTAGGAAAATTATCCAAGTTTTTTCTCCACATACGGATATTCAAAGTTAGATTATTTGTAAATCTGGGGTTCCAAAAATTTTGTAAATTTGAAAGTTGGTATAAGATAAATACTTTTTGAAAGAAGTTATCAATTTAACGTAGTTATGCAGAAAGCAGCCAGTCTACAATTTTGAAAAAAAATAGGAAATTGATGTTATCGGGTGAAGTAACGTCAATTCTATGTTCTGCTAAAAACAGCCAGACCGCTTTCATACAAAATACTGTACTAATCATCTTCTGAAAATGGAGTCGATCACAAAAACGGCATCTCTCAATTTGCAGAAAATCTGATGGTACCTACTTTAAAAATCATAAAAACTGGTCATATACAGAATTAGATTCTTGTTTGTAATCTAAAAAAAACTTATTTATTTATTTATTTTACATAAACGGCATAAATTGCCTTTAACATATATTGAACATAAATATGAAAAAAAAACAAATACATAAATATAAAAACATTCAAAAAATTATAACATAACTATAACAATAATAACAAGTAGGTAAATACACATAAGCAACCAAAAATATTAACGAAATAAATACATAAATATGAAAAAACAACATTTTTAAATATAAAGAAAAGTTTAAGAATAATATTGCGAGAGAAAAAAAGAAATCAGACTCGTTTTATAACTATCAAGTCCAGACCCAAATATATCAGCCTTGTCCTCATACTGATTGCCATATCTATGGAGCCATTGTTAATAATGTAATCATTGTTCATAATTATTCACTATTTTCACAAACATGCTATCACCATACCTTTGATGGAGTTTGCTTATGCGATAAATTAGACATTATGGACGAATATGTTTTTAGGTATAACTATTGATTGCTTTTCTAAGTGGAATATTCATATTATGAAAACATGCAAACGGTTAAGATCCGTAGTTAGTCAACTTCACAAATTAAAGTTTTTAGTTCCTCTCTCCACACTTAGATTAGTATATTTGTCTCTGCTAAAATCCATAATAAGATACGGGATCACTGCTCGGGGACATTCTTGTGCAACATGATACAAAATGATCAAAATGCACTTGGCAAATTGATTACGCCCAATTATGAATACAATCAGAGAAATAATACTCCATTTATGTATAATAAATTAAATGTTTTACCAGTTAAGGGTATTTTATGAAGCAAAATTATCATCCAACAGATGTTCAGCTCGATTTATAAAAATAAATTAGAACACAGCTATCTAACAAGGTTTACATCTATCTATGGGCTAGTGGTACCAAAATTTAAAAATAAATATGGACAATGTACGTTGGATTATATTGTTCCAAAAATATTTAATATGTTGCCACTTGACATGAAAACATGTCATAATAAAAATCAAATTATGTTTTTATTACGTAAGTGGGTAGACAAAACGTTCCTTTATTGATTTATTATTGATGTAAAACATTTTTTTTATCTCTCATTGAATACATTTTTGTTATTTTCTTAGGTTAACCTTTTCTTTTATTTCTTTCTTATTGTATTTAAATTTTTGAAATCTCAATTTAAATACGCACCTTTAATTTTTTTTTTCTGTAGATATGAATTGAAATTTTCGATTTAATTTGTTTTCATTTTTATCTTGTTTTGATTACATTTATGAGCACACACTATTTATATATGTGTTTTTTTCTTACATTTAAATTATATTTTAGTAAATTGCTATTTTTAATTTTAATTTTAATTGTATTATTTTACTCTATTTTCTTACTTAAAAAAATGAAATCTTTTAACTATTTTTATCTGTTCATTATTTTATTTTATGTTCATTATTTTATTTTATACGTATATAGTATTATATCTCTACTCTTTTTATTTGATAAATAATTAAAACTAATGTCTGAGCACCCGATGACAAACTATTTTTGAATAGTTTATAGGCACAAAATATATTGTAATACTTTGTTTTCTTTAAAATGTATTAATACTGTAATATTGTGTATGTTTTATTGAATAAAGACTCAATGATTTATTTTGTTTAAATCTGTTTCACTTTTCTATGGCTGACTGCTTTATATTTAACTACGTTCAATTGAGGGTCCTACATGTAGTTTTTAAAAAACTAATTTGAAACGGAAAGTTCTAAGGTTTTTTATATAATTTAAGCGATTCTTTTTTGGGCAGTCAAAGCGGACGTAAATTTGACTTGTAAGCTTCATGTAGATCCCAGTATATGACGTCATACTGTAGGAGATTGCGTAATAAACAGTTTTTCTATTATTTTTCGGAGAAAGAATGTTAAAATTGATGATTCAAGTATAAACAAGTTAGCAAGGGTTATCTTCAATGAGGAACTTAAGTGGTATTTTTTATCGTTTTATTTATTAACAGATCTAATAAACGTCAAAAACGTCAAAAAACATGACAACCCCGAAAATCGGAAATCTAATATAGGTGCAATCATGATCGCCCACGGTTGCCACAACAACATAACAAAGCTATATGGGGTACTGTCAACACATACATTTGTGACGTTGCAAAACAGTTATTTTTTTTTTAAAACATTTAAATTAATTTTTCGTGCAATTTCGAAAAACTTCGCAGTACATTTAAATGCTCTAATTGTTTAGTGTAAGAAAACATTGATCATATTTAATTACCGTGGAACTGTACTTTCTCATTACCAGTAGCTCAATCACAAATAACAATCGACGTGCTTAAAAACATGCTAAGCATTTGATAAATCACAATGAACAATAATGAACATGCTTAAGTCATAAGTCAACACGTGTGTAATCTCTAATCCAACGCTCGTGTCGGTTTGTTTTTTGTATTCCTCGTAAATAAATACAGTTCACTGGCGAAAAATTGGCGTTTAATACAAAAAATAATATTTATTTATTTCTATTTATTTGTCACTTTATACACATATACAATAAATATATTCATATAAGGGCGGGCATATTGTCTTAAGGCAATTTCTTCCTACCTACCCAAACTGTTCAGTTTGAGAAAATTACAAGTAGATGGACATATTGAATCTTACAATTTTATACAAAAATTAAAAACAATGATTAACAAAACAAAAAAAACATTTTAAAAAATTTACACTATACTATAAAGAGAGGAGAGGGGATGGGAAGGAAAAAAGAAGGATAAAGGAAGAATTTAAATATTAAGATGGTGACATTTCAATCTTGACTTAAATGTAAATAAAGAAGGGGCGTCTCTAACATTAGTGGTTAGATTATTCCACAATCGAGCGGCTACTACTGTGAAAGAGGAGGCAAGAAAATTAGAGCGATGACAGGGTATTAAAAGGATTCTCTCGTTACTAGAACGAAGAGTAGTCCGTGTTGTGAAAGGGGTTGGATGAGCTCTCTCAGATAAACAGGCGAAGTGGGATTATTTAAAAAATTGTAAAGAAGTGATAGAATGTGAATGTTTCTTCTATGCCTGATACTGAGCCAGTGTAGTTGCGTGCGATACTCGCATTAGTACAATATATTGCATTTGCAAAATAGTAAGGAGTATAATACAAAAAAATTAAAACTAAATTAAAATTACTATGGCGACTGCTGATCTTGACATTTGGCTTGCCAACCGCCGGCTAAATGCAATAAACAGTATGATTAATAATAAATAAATAAATAAATAAAAATAGCAGTTTTGGAATATTTTCCATATTTACACCGGTGAAATTCAAATATGTGATTGCGCAGCAGGATTATACGTCGCGAAACGTAAATATTTTGACATTTAATATTAGGTGCTCACGGATGTTCGTCACATGCTACGGATTTATTCAAATGATTTAGAGAACTAGTAGGTTTTAAGTTTTTTCCGAAACATCACTTCGCTCTCACAGCCTCACACATCTGCTGGGAGAGCATTTCATGCCATGGGACCTGCGACCTCAAATGCACGTTTACTAAATTTAGTGCGCTGTTTGCGTAGAGGTATAATAACTTTTCCTTTCGCCGTAGACGTAGCTGATCTAAGCGTAAGACGTCTGTTAGCTAGTTCATCTGGAATGCATAGTTCCCTTAGATATTCCGCAGCAGAGTTGAGCAGTGACTTATACATAAACCAACAGAGTTTGCATTCCACCCTCTGAGGAAAACGTAGCTAGTGTAATTCCCGAATTAGTGGAGTGATATGACTGAACTTAGAGATTCCGAAAATAAGTCTCGCTGCAGCATTCAATACAGATTTTAGGCGAGACATTTTGTTCATTGGTAGACCTGCATAGATGAACAACCATAGTGAGAAATTGTTAGCACGTCGATAGTTATTTGTGATTGAGCTACTGCATACATTTTCTAACATTTATTTAACGTATTTTAAGCATAACTTTCGAAAACCAGCGCGTCCATAATCACACATAAAAAATGAATAATGTTTAGCTTCTTCCGCGGAAAGTATACAATACCGTTTTCAGAGAATATTATTTTTCCGTGAAGTAAGAAAAAGTTATAAATTAAGTCTTTAGGTGTTGATTTGTTTTCTCGATTTATTCGCCACTAAGCTACAATATAACCATGCAAATGTTCTTTCAACCCCCTTTTACTTCATCTACAGGGTGAACGGAGTAAAAATAAAATAAAAACAGCCATAGAGAAATATCACATACTACGAAAATTACTTGTATTTTCAAAATCAATGAAAAATGTTTTCATTGATAATTTATAAAATAAAATTCGTAAAAAAAATATGTCTCCACAAAAACGTGCGATGTTTGGCCTGGGCAATTGTGGCGTCAAAATTCCCGATGACAAGACGTTCTACTTAAATTTAAACGTTCACAAACAAAGTTCATTGACCAAATCGTGGCGCATTAGGGGCGCGGCCCATGCAATGAAGTGTTTTCGTGGGAATTTAGAATTATAAATTGTAAGTAGTTTTTATGCTAATAATAAGTCCAAAAAAGTTTTTTTTAATTTCACAGTATTTCATAGACCCCATATTACCTCATAATTTTAAGGGGAAATTAAAAAAAATTCAGTCCGAAAATGCAATAAGTAAGCTAGAGTGATACCAAATTTTTGCTTTCGTGTTCACACCATTAGAAAATTACAGCCCTCAAAAAAAAGGGTGATCCACTGTCTACACCCTGACCTTACTTCAAAAGTGCTCTATATAATTTATCGTAAAGCAGGCTCCGTAGAATGGGAATTGTTTTATACCTAAAAGAGAACCTACAATCACATCATATTATTGTTGTTATTACTACTACCATCACGCCATTTCCCCGTGGGGGTAGGCGGAGAAAATGGACCGCCAACACGTCTATCCTGTCATATATTCCTATCTTCTTTCACATTCATACATCTTGTCATACATGCCCTTCGGCTCTGTCTACTTTTGACATGACTAGACTTAAGATTTTGGTTTATCTGATCATGCCACGTCTTCCTCGGTCATCCTCGTCTCACGTCACCGTTCATTTTCCCGTATACACAATTTTTACAATCCTTTCGTCGTCCATTCGTTCTACATGACTATACCATATCAGAGACCCTTTCTAAATCTTATCAGTTACACTTGACTCAGATATTTGATTTCATTATTTGTAACCCTGTCATAAATTGATTTCCCACACATTCGTCGAAGAAATCGCATTTTAACAGAGTTCACTCGGCTTTCATCCTTCCTCTGCCAGTTCCATGTTTCACATCCATACATAAGTGTTGGGACTAAATTCCGTTGTGCACTGCCAGTTTAGCTTCGATTGATATATTTTATTAGCAATTACTGTGCTTAGTAGGCCGTTCATTTTGTTGCCCGCGTTCTCTCTCTTTCCTTCTCTCCTTTCAAGATCTTTTTCTACTCTTCCATCTCTTGAAAACTTCTTCTACTTGTTCAAGACATTCGTTGTTTACATTTATTATGCAGTCAGTAACCTCAATTCCCCTTTCAAATACGATAACTTTTGACTTACTTTCGTTCATCGCCAATTCGCTCTCCAGGCATTCATCATACATTCTAGAGACTAATTTTTGCAAATCCTCTTTGCTGTTTGCTTACGAAACTGCATCATCAGCGTATTATTGTTGTGATTTTTAAAAAAGGTGAAAAAGTTGCATAAAATGAGTTGATTTCCCTAATTCATTATTAAAATCATTTTTATTTATTTATTCAATTTGTTCTTTATTTTGAATCTCAAAATCGGACACACATAAAGGTATTTTTATGTGTGCCCTAATAATAACAATGTACATACATTTAATTAATTTATTTTTCGGTAATTATTTAAGTTGGGCTCTTCGCGTAAAGCAAAATTTTTTATTTTTTTAAAATAAATATTTGCGTTCTTATGATTTACCCAAATATTTGATTTTGAGGGCCATTTTCAACGAGTTGTAAATAACTCACTATTAGAAAATGGTATCAAGTTGGGGTAGAGTGGGATTCAAACCACAGACCTTTGGTCCGTGAGTCTGAGACACTAGCTACAGGACCACAACCCGATTATGTTTGTCTTTGTTTGATTTTCATACATTGAAATGCCATGTGTTTTTTTAAATAATGTTCTTGTTTTGAATTTGAATACGCCATATGCCCTAACAAAAATGAAGATTCCAAATGCATTAATTGTACTTCAGGTCCAATCAACCATAGAGCAACCAGTTATGATTGCCCTCTCTGGAAGTTAATGGACAAACGTTCAAGAGAAAGAGTGGACTACGGAGGATTCTAACAAGTAGCTAAAGGCGCGATTCAAGAACTAAAATGCCTAAAAATAGAGGATTATACCACCATAGGTACATGTATGCGAATGATGTACATAAATGCAAGAAGTGTGCGAAACAAGATGGACGAAATCGAAGAAACAGTGAAAAATCTGAATGAAACTGTGCATATTCTTATAATAACTGAAACATGGCTGCAAAACGGTGAAGAACAGTTTTTCAACTTAACTAATTATTGTGGAAATTTTGCTTCACGTGTAGGAGAAAGAGGCGGAGGACTTGCTATATACGTCCACAATTCTATAAATCATAAAATTATTGAAGTGCAATGCAGTGAAACTGCTATATTAGGTGTATCAATCTTAGCAGAAAACACTAAATCCTTTAATCTCTATGCCTTCTATCGAAAACCTAACTCTAACATGCAATTTTTTTTTGATACTTTTGAAGTAATACTCGACAAAAATAAACAAGACACCCTTATCTTTGGAGATTTTAACATAGATGTCTCTAAGAGTAGCGATATTGCACTAAAATATATTAACATCCTCAACTCCTACAACTTTCACATTTGTAACACAGCATTTTCTACCAGAGTAACAAAAGAAAGTAGTTCCTTAATAGACCACATAATTACAAATAGGAAAAACATATCTATATCTATTTCAAATATTGACAACCCACTAAGTGATCATAACATACTTATTCTAGATTATCAAAATAGCCTTAAAAAACACTTAAACAATCGACTACCTAAAGCAGTATTTGTGAACCCAAAAATCAATAATATCATGTTAAAGTCATATCTTAGAACCCATAAATTTATATTTAACACAAGCAATAATATAAATGATAATTACAATGCATTTATTGATTACTTTAAGATAGCAATAGACTCTTGTAAATTTAAACCCAGTCAAAAAATGGGCAACCGTCGTCAAGGTAATACACCTTGGTTTGATTCAAAACTAGATTTACTTATTAAAGAACGGAACTCGATTTTCAAGCAATGGAAACAAGATCCTTTAAATGATATACTTTTTCTTTTGAAAAATAAAGCCAGAAACAAGGTCACTAACTACAGAAGATATGTCAAAATCAGATATTATTCCGACATCTTTAAACAAAACATTTATAATCCTCGACATACATGGAAAACAATCAATACGATTCTTGCAAACAGTCCACAAAATCCAAAAAAAGATATTCAGTGTCTTAAAGTTAATAATATCGAGATTAAAGAATCAAAGCAGATATGTGAAGAGTTTAATAATTTTTTTCTATCTGTCGGATGTAATTTGTCTAGGGCTATTACATCTTATCCAGATGACAAAAATACAATTTATACTGAACCTAAAGCCATGCATTCAATGTATATAGGAAGAACACATAGATCAGAAATTCTTAAAAATATTTCAAAACTTAGGCAGCGAGCTGCCCCAGGACTAGATGGCATTACTCCTGCTGTCCTTGGAATCTGTAAAGATGAGCTAGTTGAACATTTGGTATTTCTCATTAATACATCATTGTCGTGTGGTATGTTTCCGGACCAACTGAAGATAGCTAAAATAATTCCAATTCATAAAGATGACTGCAAAAAAGACGTTTCTAATTACCGGCCTATCTCGATACTCCCAGTATTTTCTAAAATATTTGAACTAATTTTAAAAGATAGGCTCACTAGATTCTTGACCGACAATAAAATTCTTACGTCCCAACAGTATGGATTTCGAAAGTTTTCAAATACTAAATGTGCTGCTTATGACTTTGTCTTAAATCTACAAAAAAAAATAGATGTTGGTGAATTTGCTGCAGCTATATTTATAGACTTAAAAAAAGCTTTCGACACTGTGGACCATGAGATTCTATTGGATAAGTTGAAACACTTAGGCATAGTTGGCATAGTTGGCATACCTTTGAAAATATTTCGAAGCTATCTCACTGACAGATACTGTGCGGTTCAAATCGGAAAAGAATCTAGTGATCTAGGTAGGATAACTTGTGGAGTTCCGCAGGGGTCAATCCTTGGTCCACTCTTGTTCCTTATTTATATTAATGATATCACTAAGTGGGGGTTAAAGGGGACTCTTCAATTGTATGCCGATGATACTGTCATTTTTTATCATAATAGTAACCTAAAAGAACTAGAAAAAATAATGAAGACAGATTTCGATAGTCTTGCCGACTGGATGCGATTAAACAAATTAAGTTTGAATATGAAAAAAACATCGTATATGATTTTTGGGAACAAACAGGATTTAAAAATTAATATTTCTCTAGGAACTGGCTATATTGAAAAGACCAATGTTACTAAATACTTAGGACTATATATTGACTCTCAACTTTCATGGAAATACCAATATGAACATGTTAAATCAAAAATAGTACCCGTAACTGGCGTTTTGCATAGACTTCGTGGTCTGCTTCCTCACTCTGTTTTGTTTGCCGTCTATTACGCTATGATACATTCTCACCTATCCTATTTATGCTGTATTTGGGGTTTCGCTAACAAAAACCAGATTTCTGAGATTCAAGTTCTTCAAAACCGAGCTCTGAGAAGCATTCTTGGTTTGAAATGGGATTCCCATGTCAAGGATATTTATCGTAACACAAAAATACTTCCTTTCAAGGTAATGGCACTGTATGACATCACTAACACTATTTCAAACATCATAAACTTTTCTGCTCACACAAATTTAAAACTTACATTTAATCATGAAATTCACAACTATAATACACGACATGCAAAAAATCTTCACATTTCTAAATTTTGTTCCACGAAGTTCGGCAAAAGGTCTCTGGAATACATTAGTCGTATACAATTTAATAAACTGCCTGATGACCTTAAAAATGAAATGTCGAGTGGTAAATCTCAAAGACCAGAAATGAAGACCTATTTTTTGAATCTTTTTGAAAATGATAGTTTTTAGCTCAGTTTCTGTGAATAGTCTATATATTGTGTTTTAGGTTTAAATGTTTTTCTTTTCTTTTTTTAATATTAAGTTCACAGAATGTTTAAATGTTTTTATTTTCTTTTTTAATATTAATTTCACAGAATGTTTAAATGTTTTTCTTTTCTTTTTTAATATTAAGTTCACAGATTGTTTGAATGTTTTTATTTTCTTCTTTAATATTAAGTTCACAGATTGTTTAAATGTTTTCTTTCCTTTTTTAATATTAAGTTCATAGATTGTTAAAATTTGTTAAAATTTTTATTGTTTAAATGTATACTATGTATTGTTACAAGAAATGTACTATTTTTTTTATGTACCGTCCCAAATGAGTTTTCTCGTACAACTCCTGGGAATATAATATCATGATATTCATGTCTTATATGTTTTATTAATAAAAAAAAATAAAAAAATTAAAAAAAATATTATTATTGTCGTGTTTTATTGTTGAAGTACATTATTTGTCTTAACATAGGAC
Organism: Micrasema longulum; assembly: GCF_059751315.1. Taxonomy (NCBI): domain Eukaryota; kingdom Metazoa; phylum Arthropoda; class Insecta; order Trichoptera; family Brachycentridae; genus Micrasema; species Micrasema longulum. The sequence goes on from NW_028277543.1 coordinate 2,140,172, forward strand.
TTTGGTCCCATCGAAATGAGTCCCAGGAAATGAAATTATATTGTGAATAAATAAATAATGTATTTCATTACTATCGTAACATATGTCAAAAGGTATTAAGCGAATTTGGTTTGAGTAAATATGAATATTCTGTTTTAGATACCATATTATTCAGTTAATACGATCTTGCGATCCTGTATTTTTGTCGAGTGCATTAAAAAGCCATTAGGTACAACCCCCTATATTACAAGGGTGGTTACGTAGGTACCTGTGGTAAATTATAAGTATTAGGGGGTAGCTTACATGGCTATTTACAAGGACAACAGAATAATTCCCAAATGGAATATTATCATAACTTACGAGTTCCGAAAATTAATATATATTCACGGCAACATCGTTTTTCAAAAGATAAAAAAAAAAAAAAATGTGCAAATAGATGTAGCACTGATGGTTGGGTTTGAGCCTTGTTAGAGCAAATATTTCTGAAACTTAAAACAAATACACGGAATTTGGGCATATTTTAAAAATATTTTATTTTCTTTTAGTATTAATATTGTCCACTTCAAAGTTATCACCATCGGTTATATAATTAATTTATGCTAGCGTTTTTTTTTTAATTCTTGTAACATTTCTGGAGCGCACTTTTCAGTGGATTTATCATTGAAGATTTAAATCGAAAAAATAATAATTTAGGGATAATGATGTTCTAATGTAAATTGTGTATTGATTGTAACATCAATTCATTGTGTATTAATTGTTTAAAAAAAACATAGTGAATTCATTGTATAATAAACATATTGTGTATCATAAATACATTGTATATTGATTGTATTTAGAGTACCTACCGCACATACAGTGTTCTTCTGTTATCTGGTCTCCATATTATGATGTTCACATCAAGAATATTGAATCAGTTCAACATCGATTGAAAAAAAAGATATGGTGGAGGTTGGGCATATCCAGAGATCAATATACGTATAATGAGTTAGAAACTACAATGTTTGAGTATGTCCAAATGCTTGCAGACTGGCTGGATTTCCTCCCTAGAGAATTATTCATATTTAAATTTATTTCAACAGAGGGGAAAACATTTTTGAGAAGGAAATATGGAAGTCTAGGCATTTACAGGGCTTATGACTTGTCATTGGCTGGTTTAAGTGGCCATTTTACACACTATATAACATTCACCATTCTGCCCATGTTTGAACATCCACATTTCCTTAACTCTTCCATCTGTTGACTTTTGTAGTAGGTGATTTAATTCAGCCGGATGAATCGCACACACATGATAAAGGTTTCAGCTCTTTTACTTCACAAAAATGTTGGCATTGTGTCTAGGGGGGCATGCGTATTATATAATCTCAATCGTAATAATATACATTATCTGACACATGCGCTGAATTTCCAAAAATTACCAATAGATGGCGCTGCCACTGAAACCTTAACTGTGAAATTTTACTCCGCGTTCAATGCTGAATTAAAATTGAAGTGTTTCTTTTCGCATTTTAAATAGATTTTTGTGTATAAATCGGAATAAACGCAAAAAATACTCTCTTGAATGTGATTTTACATGACATTTGAAATTCCCGAAATGCATTTTTTTTTACCTTTATCTACATCGGTATTACGAAGGTCGCTCTATCGACATATCGATACGTGTTTTCAGGATAATTAGGAATAATACGATAGAACTATTTATTCTTCCCTGTGGCAGCATTTCTTCTGAAGTGTTGCCATTGCAGCTTACGGGAGCATGCGTATTATGCAATCTCTAACCTCACGTAATCTTACCCATGCATCAAACTACTACGAATGTTCAAGCTGTTATCACTAGATGGCGCTGTCTTAACTAACGAAACTTAATCCTATATGAATGACATTCACATTCTATCACTTCTTCACAACATTTTTAATAATCCCACTTCACCTGTTTATCTTAAAAAACTCTTCCAGCCTTTATCACAACACGGACTGGACTATCTATTCGTTTTAGGAACGAGAGAACCCTTTTAATACCCTTTCATCGCTCTAATTTTTTGCCTCCTCTTTCACAGTAGTAGCTGCTCGATTGAGAATAATCTACCTTAATATGTTAGAGACGCCTCTTCTTTTTTTACTTTTAAGTCAAGATTGAAATGTCAATATCTAAATATTTAAGTGGTTCCTTTGGCCGTCTTCTTTCGTTCCCATCTCCTTTGCTCTCTTCATAGTATAGTGTTATTTTTTTATGTATTTTTATTTTCTTAATCTTTGTTTTTAATTTTTGTATAAAATTGTGAAATACAATATGTCCATGTACTTGTAATTTTCTCAAACTGAACGATTTGGGTAGGTAGGAAGAAATTGCCTTAAGGCAATATGTCCGCCCTTATATGTATTTAAACTGTATATGCATAAAAAGTGTTAACTTAATAAATAAGGACATATTAAAATTACTTGTTTATTTTTTTTATTTTCAAGTTCTAAAATAAAAAGCAGCAACCAAAAACTATTTAAAATTAAAATTAATCGCAATTAAAGCAAAAAGTGCTCAGTTAAAGTTTTTCTTGTGATTTTGAATGCGTATTTATGTATTATATAACGGGAGATACTAGCGCTTATGGTACATATCAATGTAGTTACCTCAAAACTTGACGATACAGGGTCAGTAGTGCATCTCTGTAATCGCTCGGGAGAATTTATCTTAAACTATACCGTCATGATGAAGAAATGTGTACGTATCGTTGTGTCTACCCAAATTTGAAGAAACAGGATCGGTAGTATATCCTCGTAACCGCTCGGGAGAATTTATCTTTAGCTATACCGCCATAGGGAAGGTAAAGCTTCCGTATCTTCCGATTGTAATTGCACCCCAGGAACTCTTGAAACGCGATAAAATTGACGTAAATAATATTTCACGTGACATATTAGGCGTATTTACTATGCAAATATTCACGTTATGTAACGACCAAATTCACGTTCACGAAAATGTTTGTAAAACGTAAGTGTGAGTTAATACATATATATATACATGTTAGTGTATAAGAAAATATATAAGTGTAAGTACCTACCAGATTTGAAAGGTGGACAAAATATTGAGAAATGTGCACGAAAATGTATTTATCTACACTGAAAATTAAACGTTAAACTGTAAAAAAAACGGATAAAAACGAAGACGGATTGGTCAATTAAACCTAGTTAAGTATTTTGGGGAGCAATAATCTCCTAAATAAAAAATTTCAAATACGGTTTCGCGTGTCCGTATTGATTTGACGTTTAATCATCAGCGTGGCCATAAATAAAGCAAAGTTTACGTGCATGCAAAAAATAAAAATTCCGAAATTAATCGCTCTCTAGGGGATAGAGAAGATTTAGAATACCACCCCAGGGTTCGCGACGTGGACGCTAACAAGCTGGACTAGTCAGTAGTGTTGCCAGTGGAATGCAACTGGGCGTTCGTAGCATCTTATGGAATGTGCGACCCTACTGACAGTTCGAACCCCAAGCTACAAATATACATATACATACAAGGTGTGTTCAGAAAATAATGGGAATTTTTAAATTTCGCTAGCTTGGAGAGTCTGATTGTCAATTTTTTAAAATTATGTTGAGTGTTTTATATTATGCAGAATACCTCTACTTGGACGATTGAGCCTTAGTTTTGACGTCATATCCGTAAACCTATATTTTGTCACCTGTTATAACACGTTTCAGTAATTCTGCATTGTCTTTGACTTCATTACGTGTCACCTGAGAAACTTCCATTCGCCACTGTTTTTGTTCGAAATCCAAACATTTTGGAACAAATTTTGCTGCCACGCGTTTCATACCCAAAACCATAGAATCAAGAATAGTCCAGAAGGAGCGTAGAATCATATTTGAATACATCGGACTGTGTCTAATAATTATCCCACTATGCTTCACTTTCGCAGTGCGCATTTGCGATGCCGCAGCGTAATGTTTCACGAGTGAAAAAAATATAATTATAACACAAATGTAATTTTAAAAAAAAAATCAATCTGTTATTTCTCTAAAATTTTATTGTGCACGCGGAAATATTGATTGACACAACAGAGTAGATAATAAGAGTAATTGAATTAATGAACATCAAACTTAAAATATAAAACAAATTTTATTTTACATTAAACGGATATTTTTATATCATGTTAAATAATATTTAATGTTTTAAAGATAATGTCGGTTAAATGTTCACGTGTTTGATCCAATTTTCATTAGTTTTCTCATTAGAGGAGCAAAGTAGGGTAAAAAAATTTACTACCCTGGCAACACTAACAAAATGTTCATTTTGTTTCTTCGACAATCTGACAGATGGAAAAATAATTCAAGTTTTAAGTAATGCAATTGTTACATACACATTCATTTGCTAATTACACATGAAATGTGATTGCATCCTGTTTTTTTAAGATCAAAAAGATCAAAAGATTAAAAAATTAAAAAGAAAAAATAAAAGAATTTGAAATAAATAAGTCAGATACTAACATAATATTAAAATTCCTAAATTCCATACAAATCATGGTCAAAATAGCTATGTATTCAAAGGCGTAAAATATAATAATAATCTTTCCAATGAACTAAAAACTATTTTATAATAATATATCAATAAATAAATTTAAAGTTAATCTAAAGAAATTTTCTAAACTCGTGTAAAAACAACATTAAATTTAAATTGTATGAATGTATTATTGTTTTATGTTTTTTCTTTATCTATCCTATGTTTTTATTTTTCTTTTCATGTACTCGTGTTTAAAATTAAATAAACTCTTATTGATAAACAACTAAAACAGTGTAAGTCACTCTCCAAGCACAAGAGTTGGTCTCTTTTTTTGGAGAGTTACAGTGATAACATTTACTAAATGTGTAAAAGTAGATATGTTTAGAATTTTACAAAAACATGTACTTTTTATGAAATTTATAAAAAATAAAAACATACTGACATTCAATCCATGAAATCTTCACATTCCTTTGAAAATGCCGTAACAAGGCGAAATCAATGTCACGAAATTTTTGTTTTGATTTTTGTAAAAATAAAATAACGTGTTCCGTAGACTCAAATCATTGTTTGATTGCCTGTATTATAAGTTTTAATTAATACTGTTAAAATAAATAAAATGTAAATTTTGTCAGAACCTATAACGGAAAATGTGTTTGTGGATCCATCGGTGAATTATTAAGAAAGCAAGAAGATCGTTTTATAAAGTTCCATAACTATTCATAACGCGTTCAATGCAAAGCCTTTTGCAAAAAAAAGTACTACAGATGTGCGTTTGAGTTATATTCAAACGACACCATCGTGTTACTCACTTCCTTTCTTGCGTTCACATTGGTATTCATATTGGATGTAAATAAACATCATTACTTCGAGCGTTGAAGCCTCCGTGGGGGAAATGGGAGAGTGAAGAAAGGCTACAGACGGGTAGAAATAGTTTAGAAGCGTTAGCAGGTTTTTTGACAGTCGGGGAATACTTTGTCATATTGAGGAAAGGCGCTTTAAGCCGCGGGCTTTTTATTTATTTTTTTCCTTCAGCGCTATGAAACAGCTACATATAAGAACATACTAGACAACACAATATTTGAGTTTGTCCAAATGCTCGTTGACAAAAGACTAGATTTCACCTCCTCGGGAGTCATTAAGAGTAACAAATTACAACAGGGATGGAGAATACCTTAAATAAGGGAATACTAAAATCAACAGATGGAAGAATTGAAGAAATATGGATGTTCAAATATAGGCGAAATGGTAACTATTACACAGTAGTTAAGTGGCCACTTAAACCAGCCAATGAAATATTCCATAAATCACAACGTATGACACCAAAACAATTATACGCTAAAACAATACTCACTTATAGATTCAAAAACTACTCTTACTCAAATGAAAGACATAACCTCCACAATACATCACATACAAATAATATAATCACTAGATCCTCAACACATAGACAACTTAAACAAATACAAACTAAAACCACTTTCGGACAAAGGGATTTTGAGTATTATTCAATTAAAATCTATAACCTACTTCCACTATCGATTAAAACAATTAGTAACGAGAAAATGTTAAAAAAGGCTATTAAAAAATAGATAGTGGAGCTGGGTAGAAGTAAAATGGATTGTCTCATTCGCTCATACCAATATTGAATCAACTGCTCCACAAGTGTATAGCTTATGTTAGGTTTTTGTTATTTTCATTGTGTGTTTTGTAATATAAATAATATAGATGTACATAAATACCTTGTTTTTTAAACTGTCTGAATATTTGTTAACTATCTTCGTTTTTGTAAGTTAGTCTTCTTTGTTTATTTTCTAATGTAATTTAAAAAAAGTATATTGTTAAGTGTCCTTGGCACGGAAAACCCCAGTGAGGTCACATTATTTTAATTATTAATTATAGTTTGTAAGCAATAAATATGAATAAATAAATAAATGACAGGTCATAAGCCCTTTAAATACCTAGACTTCCATATTCCCTTATTTAAGGTATTCTCCATCCCTATTGTAATTTGTTAATACTTGACAACGCCTGAAAATATTACTTTCTTAATAACTTCATTAGTTCACAGACATGGATAGTTCCTGATTGTGTCACTGTAAATTGTGTCTCTGTTATCCATTAATATATTATAATATTTGAGATAAGTTATTTATTTATTTAACAGAAACAAACAGTTGACAATGAAATAATAACATAAATAAGATACGGTTAAAGGACAGACCAGCGAAATTTCTCAATAAAAATCACACGTATTAAATTGTGGTACAACAAAAGGGTGTGTATATCTGTATTTGTATGAGAGTAAGTATATGGGTGTGTTTGTGTGTAAGTGGCAGTAAGTGTTCAGGTGTGTGTGTGAACATCATTAAAAAGCAAAAATAAAAATATAATAAAAGTAAATTCTATTCATTAATATGAAAAGCTATTCAAATTTCCTTTTTTTATCCATAATTTTCACAAAAAATTTAATCAACACAATTTTTTTTTTTTTAAATAAATTTCATAAAAAGTACATGTTTAAAAAAAATTCTATACATATCTACTTTTATACATCTAGTAAATGTTATCACTGTAACTCTCTAAAAAAAGAGACTAACTTTTGTGCTTGAAGAGTGACTTACACTGTTGTAGTTGTTTATTTAAAACAGTTTATATAATTTTAAATATACGAGTACATAAGAAAAAAACTAAAAACATAAGACATATGAAAAAAAAAACATAAAACAATATTCAATGTAGTTTTTACACGTTTTCAAAAAAATTATTTAGATTCATTTTAAATTTATTTTTAATAATTTTTGGTTCATTGGGGAGATAATTATAATTTTTTACAACTTTGAAGACAAAACTATTTCGACCATGAATTGTGTGGAACTTGGGGATATGAATATTAATTTGGTATCTGAGTGACTTATTCATCTCAATTTTTTTTTCTTCTTTATAAATTAGTATCATTTTAGAAAGAGTGTCTACTGTATGTACCTTAAATATTTTATTTAGACTTTCCGTATTGAATGTTGAATTTAATTAATCACTATCTATTCAAAACTTTGTTTTTTTAAAGATATTTCATAGTCCTTGGACTGGCATCTGAAGCGTAATACTGATCATTTCACCTTCACGTAACAAAAATACAAAGATATGCTGCGATTGGTGTACCAATGCAGTTTGCTATGCACCATTAGGTGCGGAAAGGGAATGATGATGATGATATACATACGTAAAATACATTCATCTACTAATACATGTTGAGCTTTACGTGCGTGACTTTAAGTGCAGTTCCTCAAAAAAAAAAATTGCATTGAAGGACATATTTCAGAAGATGCTAATAAAATTGTTTATTTTCTACGCGAATAAAGTAGAAGTTGGATTCTCATTTATGATCTTTTGTCCCACTGTGCAACTGTTTGACAGTCGTCTACACCCTCCAGCAAGCGCCCTATAAATTGCGCACAGTGTACCGAATCACTCGAATCTTGAACACTTTTAATCCGGCGTCTCTTCAAAGAAGCGAGCGTACAGATGAAGAAGTAAATATGACCAAATCGCTTTTGCTCCAAAGCTTCGGTAAACGTCGGAATATTTTATTTTCCTACAACCTTTCGGGGGGGAGAGACGCGAGTCGGGGTGGGAGAGACTCCATGTTTATATTATATCGGAATGTTTGGAAAATGTGAAGGTTTTATAGGTGCTCGATACCCGATATATGCAAAGAACCAAACGTCGATACGAAACGGTTTCTGGGGAGGCGCATTTGAAATCGTAAAATTGAGAATAAGGAGTACATAATTTAGAAGTACTCTTATTCAACTGCGACCTGCGTTCGTTTGACTTGCAAACATTCAATTTGCGAATTGACATGCAATAAAATTTTGTGTATCGTTAGGCTAATTTCACATGCATCGTCCCAGTCCATCCGGCACGTAAAATTAGGGTGGGCGGGTCACTGAGGACTAATTAAATAGAGATGATGCTTCATAGTACGCAATTCTGAAGTTCTACTCCGAAAAATGAGCGTTGTCGCTTGAACATTGCCGCGCAAAACGAATAGTATTGTAAAAAAGACTAACTGTCTATTCCAGTTTACCGTGAATTCAAAGCTGTGTGTCGCGCCTTTTTCGCGTCTTCGCGTTTACTGACTACAAGTTAGGTTCCGGAACTTAGGCTGGATGGAACACAAGACGGGAGCTTAGTGCAGCATCTAGTGAATACCAGTGGCGAGCGGTGATTTTTTTTATAGGTAATCTACAAAAAATGTATCTTATGTTTTGGAATTCAAGCATGAACAAGTACCCAGGTACCTAATTAAATTCAATATTTAAATATTAAAAATGTACCTTGGTACCCAGTACCTAAATATCTATGAAAAATCTTTTTTCTTTTATCCGGACAGTTTTTGCACACTTTTCGACACAGTAATTATTATTTTATTATTATTTATTTATTGACGGACTTAAACAGTCCATTCCGAAAGAGTAAATACATTTTCTTTTACTAAATACACGTACAAATGAATTAATTTTTTTGAAAGGAATAACCCGCTAAGCCTCTATTTTGAGGCTTGTCAGCAGGTGGAAAAGAGGGGATATGGAAGGAGGTAATGAAAAATACACCACAACACCCAGACCAATTGAGAAAAAAATCTTTTTTGGATTTTTTTCTTGCAACTGGCGGGAATCGAACCCGCGACGCCAGTTTCACAGATAGCCGTCTTACCAACTGCACCACGGCGCCTGTCAACTTAAATATAAAATAAAATACAACTTAATAAAATCAAAGATCTGGTCTATCTTAGTTCTTTCTTTTCTTTTGGTTTCTAATTAAATGTCAACGTCACGTCGAAATCCGGTTGGTGATTAAAGAATGACTAAATTTGCGTTGAGCATGGGTTGAGTGACATAATTTTAGAATGCTCAGGGTAAAACGCGGCCTGACTTTTCTTCATTAACACGTATTCCCGTCTTTTTTCCATGGATTATGGCACTAGAGTTGTGATTTTTGCACGATTTTGATTTGAATACGATAAAACCTCTGAGCCAATCACATTCAGGGATGAAACGAAAAATTAACCCTTATTATGAATATATCAAAATCTCAAAAAAGGCAATAAATAAATATCGTGTGTTCTTATTTACAAAAAAACGTTTGCTGAACTAGCTTATAGCATGCAAGCCAACGTTTGGGAGGATTAATAATTTTCAGTTTTGGAATTCAATCATAAACAAATACCTCGGCATCTAATTATTAATTGAAAGTCTTTTTTCTTTTATACAAACAGTTTTTGCACACTATCACGACACAATCAGGCATTTTACTTTTCATTTAATTTGATTTCAAATTAAATGTCAAGCTCACGTCAAAACACGGCTGGCGATTAAAGAATGACTAAATTCACTTTGGGTATGGATTAAGTGTCGTAATTTTAGAGGGCTCAGAGTAAATCGTGCTCTGACTTATCTTCATTAACATGTATTCCCGTATTCCCTTCCTGGATTATGGCACTAGAGCAGTGATTTTTGCACAATTTCGATTTGAGTGAGACGAGGACTCTGAACCAATCACATGAGGAGATAAAACGCAAAAATAACCCATATTTTGAATGTATTCATGGCTTAAAAAAGTCGAAAAAACGTTTGTTCAACCAGCTTCTAACGTTCTAGCAGGACAACGTCTGTCGGGTCCACCAGTATGTTATTAAAGTTTAGGTTTCGTATGTTTGGGTCCGCAAATCTTGGAAAGTAATCAATTGATTGACTCAAAAATTTTACAGAACATTACATTTATTTATATATTGATTTATTCAAACAAATACATTCATATTACAAAAAATACAATAATAACGTATCCCAAACTCTATGAGGCCAAGGGCCCTGTGTTTTTTTATTTTTTTTTTATATGGGAGTTGCTTTATTATTTACCTTGCTTATGATATACAAGGTTTATATTTCAAATAAGTGGATTTTTCTGTAATTCTTTTACTTTAAATTTAGCAAACTGTTGGGGATCAGGAAGGATAAACTAAAGTGGGCCAATCATGAACTTCTCAGCTTTGCTCTTGTGGAGAGGAAACCACTCAAAACTCTTCAGGAGAAGCCGGCCTATTGACAGTAATCAATAGGCTTTCCGTTTCACTAGACGAGTGTTCGGCATTTCTTTCTCTACTTTGGTTTATTTTACTAATTGCCTGCACTATTTTGATCATGTACGATACTATCTCTTGTGTGAGTTCTTTATTATCTATCACAAATGGGATGTTGCATAGTTCATCACCCAGGCTTTTGCATTGCGCCTCCAGCTTTTGTCTTTAAAAGCTGAAAAAGGGGCAATGCATCAACAAGTGAGGGACATCTAAAAGAGTTTCATCGTCGCATGTCGATCTCGGAGAGCTTGAAGCGATGCAGGTAGCTCATGAACCCACCATGGCCTGTGATAATCTGGGTGAGCTCGTAGCTAGCTTTCTGCATTCTCTTAAAATCAAAGGCATGAAAAATTGTAGGGAAAAACATTTAACGATTACTTCCGGTAGGTTCACTCAAATAACGATCGTTCCAGATTTGAAGGGTCCTGATTCTTATTTTCTTTTTGGAAAAGCTGAGCGAGAAATTGTCAAAATTGGGGGCTGTCTTCTTGAGTGTAGCCTTCTGAGCCTTTTCGTTGCCAAAGATTCCGCAGCGTCCCCTTATCCAGCTGATGTACACGTCCTGGTGTCTGCATCGTAGCTTCTGGATATCTGATCTGATGTCCATTAGAATAGGGTTGACTGAATTTTGGTTAGTTATTGCATGGACGCCAGATTTGCAATCGGTCAGGATGACAATTTTCTTCCATCTGTTTGGTGGCTTCTTCAAAAAATAAACCAGGGCTTCTCTAATCGCAAACAGTTCCGCCTGAAAAACGGAGCAGAAATCGCAAAGTTTCAACGTTTTCGACGGTAGATCTCTCGAAGGGCCCTGTGTTGAAGAAAAGCATTTCTTTATCCTTTTTATTCGGAAGTTTTAACGAAAACGAAACATTCTATGCGTATTAATTTAACGCATAATTTGTCATAGGTAATAAGTGCTGAATGACAATTCTACACAGTGCTTCCATTTGATCAATTTTAGCCAAAGTTACAATTTTCTTTCCTCGTATTCTACAGCATAGGCACAGCAACGCAAATAAAGATATTCAATTGAGCAATGTGTTGCTAGATAATTTTTATTTAATAGTAATTTAATTTAATTTAATTGTATAATCAAGTTGTGGTTCTGTGGCTAGTGTCTGGAACTCACGGACCAAGGTTCCGTGGTTCAAATCCCACTTTACTCCAACTTTATTCCATTTTCTAATGGTGAGTTATTTACAACTCGTTGAAAATGGCCTTCAAAATGAAATATTTAGATAAATCATAAGAACGCAAATATTTCTTTAAAAAAAAAAAAATATCAGAAAAAGCCTCAGAGAAGCGTGGCCGGGTTCAGCTAGTTATATTTAAAAATATAAAAAATACATTTTATGCAGTTCAGTAGGACTTGATTATTTGTATTTTAATTTTTGTATGCTTTTAATAATTAAATTTTGAAAATTATCACGGTTGAGATTTCGATCACTTTTCACAAAATACTTGTCTCCATTTTTCGGTTCTTATGTCACGCGGTTCGTTAGGGAAAGAACGCAGATAAGTGTATCACGTTATTATGTTTCCAACTTTTTCATTTTCTGCAGGAAATCAAGTGAAGCTGATACAAGCGCTCGCCGTACGTTGGCAGTACTTCCGGCGACGCTGGCGCCAAAACCATTTTGGCGGGAGCCGCCATATTGTAAGATCAGTCGATAGGACTTAATGGCGCGTGGGATGTTACAAGATTTTTATAGCTGCCATATTCAAGTCCGGGTGTTAAAAATTCAAGAAAAATACAACGTTACATTGTGTTCTTAATTCAGTTTGAAAAAATAACTAATTACGGGATGATGAGATGCATAGCTACAACTCACAAACATAACTGTATATTTTAATCGTTTCCTTGAAGAAGATTTTTTTTAATAATTTTTTTTATAGAGTAACGGTAAAAAAAAACGTTAAAGCCTTACAGTATATTATATACTCTAAGGTTAAAACAATCCAATAAAAAAATGTCGTGTTCCACTGAGACCAACCGGTCATTGTTTTTATTTTGTAGTCATGATCCGTACTTTCTATTTATAAAAACAATGATGTAAAAACCCGAAGGGCGTTTATAAAAAGATAAAAGGTAACAAAAATATAGACGAGTATTAGAGTGGGCCGACGATGTATGTAGTTTTGTAATTTTTTAGACATCAATGTGAAAGGGGTCTAACAATATGCATTTTGGATCACATTGAACGTAAAAATTATTTTAAAAAATATTCCATATTACTTTTGACCCTCAACCGAGGTTTGAAGTTTATAGCTGCCTGAATATTTGGTTAATTAACTTTATTAATAAACTTATTTTTTGTTATTAAAGATATAACTGAATCACATTTCAAATTCGAACCCGTTTTAAAACTACCGAAATGCAAAAAGTTTACACTCCGCGGAACTGATTCCGTTGAGCGCCTGGCTAATATTGATGAAAACCATGGCTCATTAAAACAACGCTACTCATTATTTACAAAATAAAGTGCAACTCACGCCCTTAAATGCTTATTTAATAAGATTTAATGCACATTATAAAATTTATTTGGACTGATTTTCTTACTTAAATACGAAATGACAGTTAGTTTCGAGAAGACTTTTTCGAAAACTTTAAGCTCTGATTGAGGGCCAAAAGTAGTATCAAATAATTTTTTTTTTGCATTCCAAGAAATCGAAAAGGCAACTCTTTAGAACCCCTTTCGTTTCAAAATTCGAAATAAAATATATCAGCCCAATCTGACGAGTATGTGTTCACTGTAGGGGTTGGGGACGTTCCACGGCGTCTATCATAATAAACGTACTAACAATAATTCTTAGAGTGATGTTTCGATGTCCCGTAACTTTTCCATCTGAGACATTGTTTCAACTTATGAAGGTTCTGGACATTAGAAATTTTAAAAAAAGGAGTCGTTGGCCACTTCTGGTCATGCGGTTACAAGAGGAGATCTCAGCAGAATGCTCGTACGAGGTTGTCCTGTAATTTGAATTATTTAAAAACAAAAACACGTACTACCAAGAGTCTTCAATGTCCCGGATTAACATATTGAATTTTTCGAAACGGTAGCCCTTTTCGGGAGGAATATACAAGTTTGAATTTTGTCTAAGGGAAGAGACCATTGCAGGAGACTGCTACGAGACATTGCATAAAGGTTTATACTATTAAACGAGTTGTCCAGACGTTTATTACAATTTATGTTTTTCTTCTTTTTTTGTATTTATTTTTAATTAAGAAGGTAAACGTGAACAGAAAAATATAAAAAAAATATTATTAAACCCACTAAACCGCGACACAGGCTTGTCAGCAGGTTTCTTATTTTTTCTTTTCAAAGAAAAAAGTTAAAGAAATTAAATCAATCAAAAAAAAAAATAGTATAAGCATTATAAAAAAACTAAAAGCATCCGTGTTTTTATCACAAAATTTATTTGCAAAAATTTAAATAGATGACGGTTAACATAAAATAATAATCAATATAAAGCCTTGTTACATATTAGCCATTAAATTATTTTTTTCTTAAAAGTTTTGTCAACATTTTCTTTTAAGATCTGCTTAGGAATCTTATTAAAAATTTAAGTCATTGTATAATGAAGTGTTCTTTGGACATACTTGTTTACAAGCCTCGGTACTGACAAGCCTTCACGTTGTGCTAACCTTGTATTATGTAAACAATATTTTGAGTTTGTCCAAATTTTTGTAGACAAGGACTGGATTGATGTCTTGTATTATGTGTATGTGTATACCTTTTCTGGAAGTATAATTTGTATTTTTTGTTTACTTTCATACTTTCATTTTCCATTTTTTTTTTTTTTTTTTATATATGCATAAATATATAAGAGTATATATTTATTTATTTATTAATTTACACGCCCAATGGGCTTTTACATATTTTAGAAATTACATTTAAGTGCAGCAGTGAAACATGAGTATGTAAATTTAGTTAAAATTAAAGATAACATAAGAAAAGCTAAAAGATACAATAATAAGTAAAAATCAGGAAATGTACCAACATAGGTATATGGTACATAGAAAAATATTTAAAAATTTACATATAAAAACATACACGCATACATATACATACATATAAGTTTATACATTATTATAGAGATAGAAAAAAAAAATAGTAAACAATGAAAAATATTAAGAAATTTTAAGAATTTTTTTTAAGAATTTTATTTTATTTAAACTCAACACAGGGTTTTTAGTATCATAGAGTTAGGGATACGTTTTTTTTTCAATAATTTGTTTCTTTGTATGAATAAATAAATAAAAAATATCAACTGTATCTCAATGTATACTCATTTAATTCATGATGAAAAAAAAATATATTTCGCCCCTTACATTTATTTAATAAGTATATTGTACTTAGTATAAGGACTAAAATAATTATTACAAAAATATAACATGGATTTTCATATTATTTTTGAATGCACACGATCGGTGTAGTTTCGTGTTATTAATGTGGTAATGCTTTTCAGAATGGATCCATAGAGCCTTCAGAAGCTAGATAAATCTTCAAGAAAATGAATTTCTTCTGAAAATAAAAAGCGCAAAGTTTAGCTCGGAGAAAAGTGCTCTCTCTTTGTGGAGCAAATATATTTAATATTTCACGCCATTTTTTCCATTCTGTAGTTTTAAGCATTGCTTTTTAAACTTTAAGAGCATTCATTTTTTTATTGCATAATACATTATTTAAGTACACGAGTCTAATATTTTTGTTCTTTTTTGTCTACTTAGGGCCGTGTGTCGGCCTCGTGGTGTAATGGTCAGCTCGTTTGCCTACCATACAAGAGGTCTCCGGTTCGATTCCCGACATGGTTGATATGAAATATTTATTTGAAAGGGTGTTTTGACACTAGAATATTTCGTAGTCCCTGGACTGGTACCTGATTCGTAAAACTGATCATCTCAACGCAGTGCCCTATGCACCATTAGATGCGGAGAGGGAATGATGAAGTATAATGATGTTGTGCCGTAATTGTTTTTAGTTTTAGAATTAAAATGTTACCAGTTGTTCTAGGTCGCGTACGTTTTGTGAGGTAGAAACACTTCTTTTTATGTTGTCTTTGTGGATTTGAAGTAAACAATTTTTTTTTTTAATGATTTAATATCTTAACTTCTATTTTTTTTAAATAATTAGAAGGTGGGAAAAGTAGACGGACTTTTATAATTATTTTTTGTTTTTTTTTTTACAACAACAACAACAACAAACCATTCGTCCATTCGCTCTACATGTCCATCCAAACCAACGCAGCGCCCCTTTCTTGATTCTGTCAAAAATGCATGTCTCAGCCTTACACACTTCACGGATCTCGACATTTGTGCACCTATCATACATCGTTTTACCACACATTCGCCTGAAGGATCGCATTTCAACAGCATTCAACCTACTTTCATCATTATTTTTCCAATTCCATACCTCGCTCCCATACATTAGAGTTGAAACTAGAACTCCGTTGTGAACTGCTAGTTTAGCCTCATGCGATAAACATTTGTTTGCCAAAGTAGATTTTAGTGCACCGTTCACCCTGTTCCCGGCACTCACCCTCCTTGCAATATCTTTCTCGGCCTTTCCGTCCCTAGTAAACATACTTCCCAGGTACACAAATTCTTCTACCTGATTCAGAATATCTCCGTTCACGCTGATCTCACATTTAGTTATATTTTCATCCCTTTCAAAAACCATCACTTTCGATTTATCAACATTCATAAGCAAATCGCTTTTCTTGCATACATCGTAGACTTTTGTTACCACGAATTGAAGGTCTTCTTTGCTGCTAGCAAGAAGCACGGCATCATCCGCATACAGAAGACAGTTAGCAGTTATACCATTCATTTTTCCTCCCATTCTTAAATCTTTCAGTTCTTTCATATAGTTATCGATGTATATGTTGAACAACAATAGTGACATTACACATCCCTTTTTTTTACTATTGAAATATTTGTTTTTAAAGCACCACCCCATCCGATTATTACAAAAATATCAATTCTTTGATTCAAAACAATGCATTATTTGTGCGTTTGAAAGATAATTTTTATTTAAATTGAAAAGCTCTGAAGTATAGAAAACATTTCCAGCTTACATTATTATTTCACAGCTTTATTCCAACTAGCAAATTCAGAAAACATGTCGCCGTCTTGGAAGCTGTTATTTAGTTTATTTTTATTTTCACAAAGTTAAAAGAGAAAAGTTATTAAGACACGGGAACTAATTTAGGTCTGAGAACAGGTGAAAAATGTTTCATTAAAATGAATACGTTTTATGTAAGTATGGTATTAGATTTTAATTACGTTCTTACTCGTATTAAATCTCATCAACCTCCTTTTGGTTTTTCAAAACTTAATAGTTGTGATGAGTTTGTCTATTTTACATTTTCCATAAAAATATGTTTTTTTTAATTTATTTACAATTTTAAAAAACCCGTTAGGGTTACATTAGAAATTTAATATTATCTAGTCATTTTATGTCTCGTCTAGTCTAGTTAGTTCAGTCATCATGTGCTTTTTCAGATTGATTTTAAATTTGTCTCCAGTAAAAGTTTTCAAGTAGTTAGGTAAGTCGTTGTAGTGTTTAAGTCCATTATGTAGTATTTTTGACTGTCCTGTGTTTGTCTTTGCTTTTTCAATATGATAGTGTTGTTGTTGTCTGGTGTTATATTTGTGTATGTCAGCATTTTTGACTAATTTATTATATAAATAAAACACGAGTGATACTTTAATCCACAAATTTGGAATATCCAGTGACCGGTTTCATCGCTTTCGCGACATCTTCGAGACTGGTATATTTATTAAAAAGTTAAATGTATTTATACAGAACAGAGGTCTTTTTTGTCTTTAGTAGTTTTAAGATAAGTTTTCCAACTCAGGAACTTACCTTCTTAATTGCAACGATTGTAAAAATACATGCTACGTAGGCCAAACGGGTAGAGCCTTTAAAAATTGTTTGCTAAGAAAAGTACATAATTCAAAGTTATATGTAAGTAAATTAAATAAAGTTATTTTTATCTTAAGGATCATTATCGACAAATTTTCTATGGGTTAACAAATGAATGGATATAATGTTATTTTAATGAGTTTAAGTATTTTATTTTATTGTTGGTGTCCCATCCTTCGTGAGTGTGGTTTTGTAATGATTTCTGAAAAACAAGGGGTAAAAAGTCATTAGTAAAATTATATTACAATGGGTAAAGTAATGGAGAATGCACATGTGTTATCTGTTCATTAAGTAATTCTACGTCGGGTTTATTTTTTAATCTATTAATTTCGAGAATTTCTAATTTGTCAAGTTTATGGCCTTTGGGTGCAATATGAATTATTTTTACATTATTTTTTAATTCGAAGGAATGTTTGTTTTCTATTAAATGATTGGTAAAATTTGAATTATCTTATTATTATTAGACCATGATTGTATGTGCTCTTTTATGCGTGTTTTAAAGGCTCTACCCGTTTGGCCTACGTAGCATGTATTTTTACAATCGTTGCAATTAAGAAGGTAAGTTCCTGAGTTGGAAAACTTATCTTAAAACTACTAAAGACAAAAAAGACCTCTGTTCTGTATAAATACATTTAACTTTTTAATAAATATACCAGTCTCGAAGATGTCGCAAAAGCGATGAAACCGGTCACTGGATATTCCAAATTTGTGGATTAAAGTATCACTCGTGTTTTATTTATATAATAAATTACAATGAACTTCCATCAAGAATTTTCACTTACAAACTTAAATTTTTGACTAATATTATGCCGTCGTCTTATATGTTTCCCAGTGTTATTTTGTGCACAATTTTTAAAGTCTTAATTTTAGTCAAGTAGTTTATGTCAAACTGGTGTGTTTTTTTGTACAGTTCAGTCGTAGAGGTCAGGTAGGGTAGGTTGTATGTTAGTTTAAGAAATTTATTTTGTTGTCTTTGTATTCTTGTTGTGTCTGTCTTGTTGCTACTTCCCCAGAAGGCGATCATGTAACTCAATTTGCTTTTGACAAAGGCTTCGTACATCATATTTTTTTTCCTTTCTTGGTATAAAATCTTTAATTTTGTAGAAGAGGCTATGTAGTGATGCATTAGAATATTTTACATTAGAATATTTCAATACCCGTGGACTGGCCTTACCTTTATATCAAAAAATTGTTTATTAGACAAATTACAGTTTGCTTTACTTTACGGGCGGTTTAGCCCATTACGTAATGCAGACTTTAAATATAAGTTAGAATTTAATTAATTATTTATCGATGTTACATCAGGTGTACTCCAGGATGCCCATCCGGCACCCCTTCTTTTTTATTTGTTTATTAACGATGTAGCAAATGTATTCTCCTTTACTCGTTTTTGGCTCTTTGCAGGTGACGATAAAATTCTTAAAATTATTCGAAATACAAATGACTGTTTGCTGCTTTAGGCAGATATTGATTCTTTTAATATGTGGTGCAAAGCCAGCTTCCTAGAATTAAATATTAAAAAATGTAAAATAATGTCATTTTATAGATTGAAAAAACCTATCTCCTTTAATTACAAAATGAAAAATATTAATTTAGATGTAGTCAAGTCTATTAAGGACCTCGGAGTTATCATGGACTGTAAACTTACCTTTAATGAACATATTGATACTATGATTAACAAGTCACTAAAACTCTTGGGTTTTGTTAGCAGGACATCTAGTGACTTTACTAATATGTTCACGGTTAAAACACTATATTGTTCACTTGTTCGTCCTTTTTTAGAATATGCACTCGCGATCTGGTCTCCCTTCTACGTAGGCCTGATAAATCGTATTGAATCGGTGCAATATTGTTTGCTAAGAAAAGTAGCATGGATGATTGGCCTCGAGAGGGGAGGCTACACTTACGGAGAATTGGAGTCAATGTTAAAAAGCTCAAGTCTACGAAAACGTAGAAATAATATTTGCTCCATATTTATGTTTAATTTGCTGCATGGCTTAATTGATGTACCATCGTTACTGGAACAAGTGGCATTCAATGTTCCGATCCGCCGGTTGCGAAATAATAATGTGCTGTTCCTCGATCAAAACAGCACAAACTATGGCTTGCATGCACCAATGTCCCGATTGTGTCGTATTGTAAACTCAAAACAAGATCTGGACTTTTTTGGTGTAAGTCTTTATAGATTTAAAAATTCACTAAGATAGACCGGATCTTGTCTTGAGGTAGTAATTTTTATTTTTTTTGTCCTCGCTTTAATTTTATTTAGTTTTATTTTATTTTATTAGTGTCTGTATTCATTATAAGAAATTGTATTAACCATTATTAGAATAGACTGCATAAGTCCGTCAAATAAATTAATAAATAAAGCAGATAGCTACTAAACTACCGATATGTAAAGAAAAATAGATTCATATTATACGCAGAAGACGCATTCAGCAATCGATTGCTTTATTAATGAGTGAATTCTGACTTTCATTTGTACAGTTTCTGGGTGTGTAAAACAGTGCATGAGATCTTGCTCTAGTATAATTATTGGGAACTTACAAACTGATCTCTTTCAGTATATTTCAGTATAAATATAATCGAGATACGCAGTGATTGGTGAAACAGTTCAGCGCCCTATGCACCATTCAGTTCGGAGAGGGAATGAAAATATAATCAAACTAAGCAAATGCAACATAGTTTGATTATATTTTACATGAAGGTAAGGTGATTAGGCTTACGCTTCAGGTGCCAGTCCAGAATGAATGAAATACTGCTTTTCGAAAAACATTTTAAAAATATTTTTAACATCTACCCTGCCAGAAATCGAACCCTGGACCTCAAAAATGTAGGCAAACACGTATATATTACCGAACAAGGGAAATTTATCACCATTTGATTTCCTTATTCAGAACTTTTATCTGAGAGCAGTAGACGAGTCAAAAACACTTTTTCGGGGTTCTGGTTTTATTTCATATACAGAACTTTATTATTTATCTGCGTTGACACAAACAAACGGATGTTAATAAATATTTAATTACCTTTTCGTACGGGCAAAAATGGATGGTCAAATATAGGCAGAATGGTGAAAGTTACTCAGTGTGTAAAGTGGCCACTTAAACCAGCCAATAGCTGGTCATAGTCGATGTTCATGCCTAGACTCCCATATTTCTTCCGTCTTTAAATCGTCAATTATTGCTAATTTAAAATCAGTTTTTTTTCATTTTAGCTAAAACGAAAAAAGTATTCAACTCGAGGAAGTTTTACCGTTGCAACTGGCAACAAGATTCTCGGCTTTAAAAGATTAATTATTTTATTCCCAGCTGTTGACAACATTTGTCTAAATTATGTAGGATGCACATTGTGCATTTTAAAAAGCAAGTCGTTTTAAAATTCAGAGTCAGCGCAACTGGGTTAAATGCAAACTTACCCTTTTGTCTGTTGTTAACCCTTCTGTTTTTATTATTTCAAAAGAAGGGTGAATCCGTGACAAGAATAACATTAGCAAAGGCAATAACAAGCTTAATTTTCACAAAAATTAAATACTCGTATCTTTTTTCTTAGAGACATTTAAAACAAACATTTTAAAATATTACAATAGAGGTGCAAAACATTTCAGAGGAGGTTATATGGAAATTAAAGAGGTAGAAGTAACATGGATTGTCTCATTCGCCCATACCAATACTGAATCAACTGCTCCACAACTGTATAGCTTATGTTAGGTTTTTGTTATTTTCATTGTGTGTTTTGTAATATAAATAATATAGATGTACATAAATA
Organism: Micrasema longulum; assembly: GCF_059751315.1. Lineage (NCBI taxonomy): Eukaryota > Metazoa > Arthropoda > Insecta > Trichoptera > Brachycentridae > Micrasema > Micrasema longulum. The sequence continues at coordinate 2,161,476 of NW_028277543.1, forward strand.
CCTTGTTTTTAAAACTGTCTAAATATTTGTTAATTATGTTTGTTTTTTAAGTTAGTCTTCTTTGTTTATTCTCAAATGTAATTTCAAAAAACTAAATTGTTAAGTGTCCTCGGCACGGGAAACCCCAGTGAGGTCACATTATTTTTATTATTAATTATAGTTTGTAAGCAAAAAATATGAATAAATAAATAAAGCATTTACAGAGCTTATGAACTAGCTTCGATTAGTTTATTTATTGATATCTTCAAGTAGAAAGAATGAGTACTTTGGCGGACTTATTGCTAAAAACAATATCTTCCAGCCAACCAAAAAAACAGACCGGTTAAAAGAACAGTTGGTCAAAAATGTATTCTTATATAAACGTTTTAAATAAAAATCAAATTACTTAAAAATAACACTGTTTTATAAATGGGAAAATAAGGCTAGCACATATAAAATTAATAAAAAGTACATTATATTGAACACATTAAAGGATAACAAATGTATATGAGGACCAACGTAGAAAGAGAAATCAAAAAAGGATGAATAAAAATTATTTTTTTTAAATAATAAAATAAATGGAGGTTATCGTTTTAAGGGTATGTAGTAATGTTTCAGGCGTTTCTTGAAAGTCGTAAAAATAGGTGCATTTTTTTCATGAAAAGGTAGCTAATTACAAAATCCTTTAACAGAAATGGATTTGCTGAAGAAAATGAGTTATGTCAAAGAATGAAAAGTGATCTTTCCTGCGGAAAACCATAACGAAAGGGAAATTAAATTCGAACAAGATATTTTAGTGTGTAAGGTTTGTCAAGGTTATCAAGGTTCATGTAGGCACATTACACACTTTAAAACCGACCGGTTTCAAAGTTAAACAAGTTTTTTTACTAAGGTATAAAATGACAAAAAAAAATACTATAAATTCTTTGAATTTATCGACTGTAGAGGATCGCAATGGCCCCGAGTCCCGGGCGGTCCTTAAATAGACCAGGGGTGCGAAGAATCTCCCGGCTCGACATAGAAACATAGAACTGTGGAGGAGCTGTTTCGCACTGCTTAGGATAGGGAAGCTGTCTCCCAAGTGATCGTCAACGTTGGGGGGACCCGACATGACACGTGAAGAAAGAGAGAGGATCGCAGGACAATAACTGACTTAATATTATTAATTCTAAAGTCGATTGTTGCGAACTCATGGATATAATAAATATTAATATAGCAACACATAGGACTAGACAAAAAAACTCTAAATAAAACATTTAAAATTAATTTGAAAAATATGTTATTGAGAAATTTTGATAAAAATATTGTAATGTAAAAGTGTATGAACTAAGATGTTATGAACTAATTTAATAAAGCATAAATATATTATTGTCACCTTTCTCAAACCAACCATCTTTGTCACTCACCAATACCGCGTATACACAGACTGGGAAATGAATGTACCTCTCATATCGACATTTTTATGTAGAGTCTGTGAATTCAAATCATCTCTTTATAAATATTTTATGATATTCTATAGTAAAGATTAACCAATAATTTGCTAAAGCTTCTCATGCTGATGATTTGCTATTAACTCATTTTATGTTCATAATATCCTCACTTCTTTATATTTTTTGTATGCTGACATACATGTACATGTATATATTTTCTTGTTATTTTTATTTTTCTTTTTAATATTTATATTCTCGTTTTTTTCTGTACACCTCACTGATTTTATTGTATTCTAATAGTTTATATTGTAAAAGGCACTTGTGCCGCATAATAAATAAATGAAAAATTAACTAATGAATTCTTTCCTATTTCATTTTATCAATGTTTACTATATATAAGACGTTTTAGGTACCAGTTCAGGGATTTTTAAATATTATAGCGTAAAAAAAATATATTAAAAAATATATTTCATGTCAACCACGTCAGGAATCGAACCCGAGAAATCTAGCATGGTAGATAAACGTGTTGACCACTACACCACGAGGATGATACCTTACAAGAAAATACTCAAAAGACAAAAATACTTGATTCATTAGCTTCATATGTAATGTTTAGTCAAAATTGATAATAGTAGAGAATTTATTAGTTAATTATACCTTGATAAAAAGCTTGTGTAGTCTTGAAACAGGTCGGTAGAAAAAAAGTGGTTTAAAAAAAATTGTTCTTATTTACTTAATTGAGAATAATATAATTTATTTTTTGTAAATGCATAATCAATCGTATCTGCATTTATTATTCTTGTTTCGAAATGACCTAATTGTTTTTCGACACACATGTATTTAAGTTCTTTTCAGGAGCAATGAAATCTTAATATAATTTTCCACTTGCACAGTTATTTCAGAAGCGGAAGTAGGTAAATAATATGAAAAGTCATTAATTTAAAAACTTTCTTGCCTTTCAACCACCCCACTCACCCCGAAACCCACACCCTGTTTTTACAGGTACTCCGTAGAGCAAAACACATAGAACTGTTGTGAGAGGCCATGACCGTAATGGTCTACGTTAATAATTTCTAAACAAACTATTACACCCGTACCTCCTAGGGGTGTGCAGATGGAGCGGCAGATCTTTGTCATTGTATACAGACCTCACTTCCTCCGAATTCATATTTCCATGCATGTACGCTGATTATTTAGATTTTTAAAAATATTCATTCACATATTTTATGTATTAATTCAATTCATTTTATTTTAAAAATAACATGTAGATAACAAACTAAAATTTAAGGCGTACATATTATAAAAGAAAAAATACACATTAAAGATACTTTTGTCAAAGTAGTAGGAGAATCCTGTTCTGGAAAATCCCTTCGGATACATGGATCAGATCAACATCCAGAGTGTTAGCATAAATTGCGTGATGGTTTATAGCTCTTCCAACAGGCATAAATATCGGCAGGTTGGTCTTGTTAATTGGAATATGAAACAATCTATACTGACGCTGTCTTAGGTAATTATCAGGAACATACAAACCAATGCTATTCATAATTTCAGGATTATCGACCATACCACGCGACAATCGATTAAAATGTGTAGTCAAATACACATTCTTTCTAGTCTCTTAACTGTTGTTTAAAATAATGTCGTACACTATATTCAGCGAAAACACGATCAACAGAGATGGAACATTGACATGTCTATCTTCAAGTGTGGTGAATAGGGTGGTTGATAGGTCTTGACTAGGACGATGCCAATACTTAACTAGATCTATGCTAGATTCTCTTCTTAAATATGGTGATTCTAGGAATAGAATAGACTTACAAACTATCATTTTCTTATAAGACGGCTTTAAATTTTGAAATATGTCTGAATCAGGGTGTCTATAAAATTGTAAAATGTGGTGAAAGAGTTGCTATGTATAAGCTGTTGTAGAATGGCTGGTGGAAGGGTGGTAATGGCTCTGGTTTGCTCGATCGGACGTGGTTTTCCTGGTCTACTGAGGGCCGGTTTTATAAACATCTGATCAAACTTACGTAAGTGTAACGAACCGTTGGCCGTTCGTTACGACAACCGACGGTTTTGCGTTATATAAACCATTTTTGTTAACGGACGGTCGCCGGTAAGCATTTTCATAGAAATTGATTTTTTTTGTAAATTGTCTGTGGAAAAACTTTTTTATCTAAGCTCTTTCTGTCAAATGCGAACGGTGCGCATTCGCATTGAATGAAAAAATTCATCAAATGCAAATACTCGACAATTTTGAACAAAGTATTTACACAAAAAAGAACTATGAATTGAGAGTACTATGAATTAAAATTAAAATTATTAAAAGCGAGCAGGTACGATGGATAGTTGTTACTATTATCAGTTATTTTAGTATACATTTATATCGATAAATCATGTTTAAAATTTTTTTAAATTAACTGCTGATTATATTTATCCATCAGACTAAAGTTGATTTTATACCACCACGCAGAGTAAAAAACATATTAAACTGGTAATTCAACTAAATCCCAAAATAATGACTATCTGCATGTTAATTGGGCGGAGATTTGATCAAATAACAATGTGATAAAACAACTGTCGTGTCAAATACGGCAGCGGCGCTGAAGGTAACGGATCGTAATGCATTTAACCGGCCAAAATCGGCCAGTAACCATTTAACCATAGATTTAACGGCTCGTAACGCTACGAACGTTTATAAAACGCAAAAATCGGCCGGTATACCAAATATTAGTTAAAAATGGTATCAAGTTAACGAACGGATGTTTATAAAACCGGCCCTAACAAGTTTATGAACTAACATACCCTTTCAACGTATTGGAAAAAAAGAATAAAGGTTGATGGGCAAATTAAATAATATAGACTGAGGTGCGCTAACAGTGTTATTATTTGTTTTTTTTTCAATATTTACGTAATAGTCTTAAATTCCTGCTGAGTTGTATACATACAACTCGTCAGCAGGTTCTTGTAAATTGCTTCGATTATTCATACTTAACCTACATAAATAATCATTTTATTTGAAAAACGTTAAATACAATACCATATTTTATTACATTATAAAAACTAAAAACTACCACTTCATAGCATACGTCTCACTCCTGTATTTAAATCAGTATTTTTAATATTGTTTGGTAACATGTTAAATATTTTAGGTAAACTATATTGCAGTGTCCTTTTGCCATATTAATTGCAATACCTAAGAACAGCTAACCCTCCCATACTAGTCAACCTGATTTTAAAACAGTAAGTGTAAATAACGCAAATCCTTTATAAATTAAGCACAGTCATGGTTAAGGGAGGTTTTTCACGTTTCACACCATCGGAATTGAATACTTGAACAATTAAATCGGGTTGTGGTCCCGTGGCTAGTGTTGCGGACTCACGGATCAGAGGTCCGAGGTTCGAAACCCACTTTTACCACGACTTGATTTCCATTTTCTTATAGTGAGTTATTTACAACTCGTTGAAAATGACCACCAAAATGGAAATATTTGGAAAAATTATGTGAACGCTAATACGTATTTAAAAAAAATAATAAAAATCACAATATTTGGAACGTGAAGGGTGCTTAGTAATGGATCTAGGTATATTCGTACGCATATCGATCTGTTTAATTTAGCATATGAAATGTGTTATTATTAATCATTGATTTTTCTGAATTTTATTTAATGCGTAATAATTATATGGGTGGTTTGGTAATGGGAGTCTCCCTATGTATTATACCCCTATCAGACGACGAGGCCCAATTAAAATAGTTAAAAATCACATTAAGTTTTTGTGTTCTCATCGAGAATCGAACCTTTAACCTTTTGTGCATGAATCAAGTGTCATAGCCACTATTATTATCATCATATTATTATTATAAAGCTCACTTCAAGAAGCAAATAATTACGTGTAAAATTTTCGACTCAAGAATTATAGAAAAACAAAAAAGTCCTAATATTTTCAAGACTCTGTAAAGGTTTGAAGGTACATGTAAAAAGGTGGGTGATGAAACAGCAATAAAACTGAGAGCGACAGATATATTTTATTACTCAGTTCGAAAAAAAGTTCCACGAACTCTCATTGGAGGAGAATTAAAAAGTGTACTTCAGATGTTTTTATTATAGAGTTTTTTACGAATTTTGATGAAGTCTTCGCGCCTTTTATATTCTCTGAAAACATAAATACTTTAATGTAAAAATATTTGTTTTACAGTTCTTGGTTGTTTTTTAAAGATATTTTACTGTAAAAGTTTACGCACCCCAATCCGGTAATCCAATCAAATATTTTGAGTCTAAGGAATTTTTCGTTGACCAAAAAGGGAGTTATTAATATCAATATATTACAACACAGATGAAAATTTTACAAAAGTCTAGACATTTACAGGGCTTTTCACCTGTTATTGGCTGGTTTAAGTGGCAACTTTACACACTGTGTAACATTCAACATTCTGCCTATGTTTAAACACATATATTCCTTCATTGTTTTTGTTTTTGAACACCTACATTGACCATAAAATTTTAGTCCAACCTCAAGTAGATAGTGAAAGTATATTTCTCCACATACCCGAAACAGTTTTAAATACCTTGAGCCTCCCTATTGGTTTCACTCACAAACAATATTAAAAAAAGCAATGTTTTTTTTGTCAATACTCTTTTAAAATTTAAAATTTTATAGATCTTTATTGAATTAAACTCTACTACATTCACTGCCTCTTACGCTAAGAGTTTGGTAAATTATATGTTGGACCGTTGTCGCATATTGTAATTTATCCTCCTGACCATATTGCAAACTTAAAAAGCACCAAAAACTGTATTTAAATTTGTTACAACAGAGCGAAAATATTTTTCAGAAAAGAATACGGAAGTCTAGGCATTTACAGGGCTTATTACTTGTCATTGGCTGGTTTAAGTGGCTCTTTCACACACTATGTAACATTCACCATTCTATCTATGTTTGAACATCCACATTTCCTAAACTTTCCCATCTGTTGACTTTTGCAAGTAGAAGATCTGAAACCTTAATCATGTGGGTGAGATTCATTCGTCTGAACCAATGTACCTACTAGGCTACGCTTAAAAACAATTTTCCAAATTTTAAACTTCTTGATTTACCAGGCAGTTAATTCAACGATGTTTCGAGTATGTCTAAACGCTTGCAGACTGGCTGGATTTCCTCTATCATGGATGTTCAAACATAGGCAGAATAGTGAATGCTACACGGTGTGTGAAGTGGCCACTTAAACCAGTCAATGACATGTCATAAGCCCTGTAATTGCCTTGACCTCCATATTCCCTTCTCGAAAATGTTATCCCTCTGTTGCAACAAATTCAAATATGAATAACTCCCTTGGAAGGAAATTCAGCCAGTCTGCAAGCATTTGGACATACTAAAAACATTTTTGAAAACTTGATTTACTTGTATCACAATAGCCTATGTCAATTAAACGTAGTTGTTATACAGAAAGCAGCCAGTTATAGAAAAGTTAAACTTGGATAATAGCACTTTTGTGAAAAGAGTGAATAATTAAGTTTACACAACAATTGGAATGTTTTTAACGTTGACAAATGATAAACAATGAATACATTAGTTTCTTCCATACTACAAACAAGATTCTTATTATATATTTGAGAAGTTTTAATGATTTCAATGTACCGTAAGATTTTTCTGGAGCTGGGGGTGTTTTCTGCAAACTGCGAAATGCCGTTTTTGGTAATAGCAGTAATAGCAGGGCATCATTAATGTGTTTTTGACCCGGAGCAAGAACTTTTATTTTCTTTTAAATATTATATAATATGCCAACACTTATAATCAATCTGTCTGTGGGTTCAGGAGAAGTAGCTATTGGTAGAAAATAGTCAAAAGTAACCACGAAAATTCCAAAAGTATTTTCTGTTGTCCTTCGAGCTCGTGATGATCGATAATTATCTACAGCTTTTAAAGGATCATGCAGAGATTGCTGTCTCGGATACGGTTTCATTAAGTTTTCGTGAAGAGCAAACGCTTCATCTTCTACAATCACATTGGATACGATATTGTTTGTTCCGGATAGTGCTTTTGGTCCTGGTATGTTGAATGGACTATTGTTATTTTTTTTCCAATTAGATGTCAGCATTTCATTCTCTACCATAGGAACCGACATCAATAGCAGTAAATTTGCAATCTGCATCTACAACTGCGAGCAAAACTATTTAGTACTACTCTTTATAATTGAAGTTTAATGATCCACTGCTTTTGGGATCTTTTATATTTATGGGGTTTCCATCTATCGCTCTGACGCAGTTTGGAAAATTTCCATTTTAAAAGATATTGGCTACTGATTTGCTGTAGTTGATCTTTTCAATGACACCGTTTTCCTCGGAAACCACTATTTAGTCAATGTTACGACGGCTGTCCACCGCATTACCGTTCATTACGGCCGCTAGATATTGACACCGCTTTCTTAGGAAACCAGAGCTTTCTAGGGATAAATATATATATTTTTTTTAAATTTCTTATTTGTTCATTTAAACTCCCTGTACGCTTTTACGTGTTTAACATATATTTATATATACAAAACGGACATATATTTTACATAAAAGTAGCAAAAAATTAAAAATAAATTAATAAGAACAAGAAAATAAAAATATTTAAAAACTAATCTTACATATAGTACATACATACATATATTCCAGTAGAGAGAACAGAAGTTTCTTTTTTCCCATCGATTATATTAAAAGAATCTTAAAATTAGAAGAACGTAAAAAAATAATAATTAAGAATGCAGATATGAATTAATAAAAGGTATACAATAGAAAACAACGTAGTATAATTTGAGTATTTAAATTTGAAGATATTGAATTGAGACACTGCCTTTTAAAATTAAAAAAGGTTGTATTAAATATATCTATATCATTTGCGTATTCATTTGCAAACACATGAATTCTCCTTATAGGCGAGTGTGCACTGTAGTATGTTGTAGATACATTTATATAGAAGAGTTTATTAAATCTCCCAATGTATTTATTAAATATGTCCCTTTGTATGATTTAACAAATAAAAATAAACAAATTTTAAAATCAAGTCAGTTGTTGGTAGGACGGTGCAACGTGTGACAATTTCAACATCAAGGGCAACACTACTTTCCTTTGATGGAAAAGGTTTCAACCGGACAGTATCACAACACCGTACTGCATTCCTTCCATGCGCCTTGAACGTAGACGCCGATAATATAAATCATACATTTATTCGGGAGACTCGCCAATCCAGTAATATATGTATCGAGCTTAGTAGATACTTAAATATTCAACTAATGTCATACGAAATGGACCATAATTCAAAAATTCCCAGCGAATTTCAGCATACGGTTTACCAAAAAGGATTTACCGAAAACTTTTCAACGCAGATTCGTCATGTAAAATAGAGTCCTTTTCTATAATAAATGTAATTCTCAAGTCGTAAATCCGAGACGCTTCATAACTTTCAGTAAAGGTGTGAAAAAAGACACTGAAAACTTGAAATAAGACATTTAACGGGCGCTTTCAGGAGTTTTCAGGTCCTCTGGAAAGGTTGTAATTATAAGTCGGGATATTTAAAACTTTTCAGCTTTCCAAAGCTAATGAATACTTAGAAACAGTATAAATACGAAGCTCTGATTGGTTAAGGTGATTTTACGCAGAGGGGGGTCTAATTTCGTAAACCCTGTTCAAACCAAACGATACGTTCAAAAATTTATTAAAGTTTTATTTTCATTTCATCAGTCAATCTTATACAATTTCTTTTAAGTTTTTTTTTTTAATAATTATTTTCATAGTGTTCTTTGTGTGTTTTCATGTTCATTATTTGTTTAGTTTTTAAATACATTTATAATATTATGAGTGTTTGAAAAATATATGATTTTCAGGTTATTTTTCGGAAGATCAAACAATTTGTAAAAACTTTTGCTTCATTCAAATTGACGAGTTGACGAAGTAATTTAGATGTTCTAATATAAACTTGTAGAATGACGAAAGTTAAATAATATTTATTTTTTCTTAATCATGAATTTCTTTCTTTATTATGATGTATTGTTTTATTATTAAATATTATATAGACTGCTATTTTGTGAAATTGTTAATGACTTTAATAAATACTTTATATACAATTCCTTCATTTTAATTAAAATGATCTATCTGTCTTATTTTCTTTTGATTTGTATGATTCTATTATTGTGTATATTGGATTATGTTTATTACTACATAATATGTATATCTCTTTTTTTTAAAGTATTAAAAGACATTTTTTTAAATATTTTTATTCTTAATGTTGCTATCATTTTATATTTAGGGCTTCCAGTCTTGAGACTAAGATGAAACTCGGAGGCCAAGTCTCGAAATTTCTAGATGTTTTAAGACTTCAAGATTGTTCGATTTTTTTGAAAATTCCTTTGAAAAATAGTGATTGTAGTAAATATAACATCTTAACATCATTATTATATGTCATAGCATACTTTTAATCAAACTATCAAAATAAATATAAAACATAATTAACTTTTCCTTTATCACCAAATATAGATCATAATAGCCTAACTAAAATAACATAATTAATTTTAATGGTACACTAATTATTTATATTTTTATGTAGTTCATTGCTTTATATTTGTTTTTTATTATATATTATACTATATTATTTATGTTTAAGTAACATTTATTCTTGGCACATATTTATACTTTATATTTGTATAATAACGATTTTTAATTTCTTACATTTGATTAGCTAGGCATTTATAATTAAGTAGTTTTTTTTTTTGTGTTATTGATTTTTTAGTAAAGGACTATTTATTTATTTATTTAACTTTTTGTACATAATGTTATTTGTACATTGGCGGACTTATTGCCAAATGGCAATTTCATCCAATAAAATAAAAGTTTTATTTTTATAATTCAAGTTACAGAACATATTTAATAGAAAATAAAAATATATAAAAATAGAAACAAACGTATTTGTTTATAAATTACCTTAAATCAAAACTATTACTCAATGGGAAAGGGGAAAAAAGAGGAAAGAGGAAAAAGGAAAGGAGGAGAGATTAAGGAAGAGAAAGGAGATGTAAAAGATAAAAAATCTCCATCTTAGAACAAGCTGAGCCATGTTAGATGGAGACTATCATAAACAGAGAACACTTCGTTTTCATTTAATATTTATTAGTTTTATATAGATTCCCTGTTATTAAATATGTAACCTAAATTTATGCAATAAATTTATAAAATAAACAAACAACAGAAAGATCTTCTTTAATCATCAAAAATGTAAAAAAAATAATAAAAATGAACTACTCATAACTACATCACAAGTTCTTCCGAATCAACCAATTATAGAGTGTTGCGATAGATTTCCTGTTTCTGTAAAGCTAACTCACCGATCAACAGAACTCCCGAAGTGAATTTGTGACGTCACACGCCGAGTTATTTAAAAAATTACAAAACTTTCTAAAATCATAGCGCTGGTAATACGATTCATAAATGAACGTAGTTATGCAGAAAGCAGCCAGTTCACAATTTTGAAAAAAATATATATTGGTGTTTTCGGATGCAGTAAGGTCAATTCTATGTTCTGTTAAAAACAGACAGGCTGCTTTCATATAAAAAAACTGGAATTGTCACATTCTGAAAATAGCGTCGATCCCAAAAACGGCATTTCTCAATTTGCAAAAAACATCCACAGCGTTATAAAAATCTTACGGTACTTTGATAATCATTAAAACTGGTCAAATACACAATTAGATTCTTGTTTGTAATGTAAAAAAACTTATGTACTTGTATTAATTGTTTATCATTTCGCTGCACTAGTTCTCAAGCTAATATGTTGATTTTCTTATTACGCGTTCATGTAACTAAAGAATAATTATTTTTTGAGAGCCAATCTCAGCTCACTGATGTACACATTTCATAAAGGTGGTATTACATAAGTTTCACTTTTCTATGGCTAGCTACTTTATATATATTTAAAGATTATCTAAACCGTAAAGTTTTATTGTCCTGGAGAGGCTCCTGAAACATTATCTTCGTGTAACAGATGATAAAAATACACTGTATTTGGTTTACAAATGCAGTGCCCTATGCATCACTGGGCGTGAAAAGGTGTTATGATATTTTTTGTCTATGAAAATAAATATTTGCGTTCTTTTGAAGTACCTTAATATTATTTGATGATTTTTAGACCGAAAATCATTGTATTGAAGGGTGTTTTTTTGTTTACTATCAGTAAGTACATACTTTAATTAAGTTATTTAGCATCGACTTTACCCTTGTGTATCTGTTTTTTTTCTTGGGATTATTCATAGAGCTCTGTTTTGTAATATGGTGAATTTGTTTCAAATAATCTATGCAATATTTTTGTGATTGTTTTCAAGTGTACATAAATTAATAAAATAAACAAAACAACTTTGTTTTTAACCACTAATTTATTTTAATTTTTCCCACTGACCGGTTTCAAAGCAAACAAGCTTCTTCGTCAAGGTTTACGTAACTTATTAATTATTTTCTATTTTATTTTTATCATATCTATCTACATAAATTATTTGGAAATGTATATATTTTAATGATAATTAGATAAAAGTTAATATAATGATATTCATGTATTATGTTTGTACTATTTTAAGATAAGATAATAAAAAATACATATAAAAAGTTAAAAACTTTGTGAAAAAAATAAGAAGATTTTCATTGAGTTTTAAATGAGAGACTATCACTCCCTCTCATTTCTGTTCAATGTACTTCATAGTCCTACCGCTCCTATATACCTGGGTGAAAAATTTCAACGCTTATCAGTTAGTTGTTTACCTCTTCGTTCTAATTCTCAAAACACCCTCTTAATTCTCATCCAGAACTTCTCTTTCTTCTCTAACTCATATAGTGTCCATGCCGCTCGACTGTGGAATCATCTCTCATCCACCATCAAAGATGTTACTACAGTATCTTTGTTGAAATCACGTCTGAAAAAACATCTCCTTTCTCTTCCTTAATCGTTCCTCTTCTCTTTATTTCTCTTTTTTCCTGTTTTTTCCTCTTTTTTCCTATTTCCTATCGAGTAATAGTATTCATTTAAGGTAATTTATAAGCAAAAACGTTTATTTCTATTTTTGTATACCTTTTGCTTTTTAATCTTCATTTTCTATTGAATATGTTTTGTAACTTGAATTATAAAAATACTACTATTATTTTATTGGTTGGTTGGAAGAAATTGCTATTTGGCAACAAGCCCGTCAATGTATATTAATAATAACTTTATGTACAAAAAGTTTAAAAAATAAATAACTCACCATTATAAAATGGAATTAAGGCAACCTCCGTAAAGTAATGGATAATATCTTAATATGCTGCATATGGTTAATAAATTAAGTGCTTTATGCACCACTACGTGCGGAAAGAAAAATGAAAAAAAACACTTTTAAGACTGTAAGTTTTCTTCTCGAATCCACCCCTCGAGCTGTGCAGGGTTGGAACACGTAACGTAATATTATGAAGTTCCGCGGGAAAGTTGTTGCTTCGTGCTTTGATTTTAATCAGTGATTAAAGCCCGTTTCATTTCCTTTGCCTTTGAGGTTTTTCAAACTTTCGCCCGATAATAAATTATCGGACTGCCACGGCGAGGTGGAGCGGAGGAATAAGCGACATCTGATGGCCGCGGTCCGAGATATCGGATCGGGAAATTCACCAAATATAGGGAAAATCTGATACAGGCTTCTCGGGACAGGTTGCGTTTTTACTTACAGGACATTCAGAAGGATAATAAAGGGATGTCTTGTTTAAGGGCGTAGAAATAACCCTGACGTATCGCTGATTGCAAATATAAAAATATACCAAAATTTTGACAAAAGATTAATGGGTATAGTTTTTTTTTTTTAATTTATTTCAACAGAGAGGGAAAACATTTTTGAGAAGGGAATATGGAAGTCTAATACAATAAATAACGAATAAAAAAAAATTAAAAAAATGAAAGTGGCTTTATCGATTGCATTTTTGTATTTAGTGTTACATTTACATTTTTACATTACACTTTTTTTTGCACCACAACAGGCCGGGAGGCCTAATTACAGTGGTGAATTACATCACAGAGCACCCAGGCTTGAGAAAAATCACATTTTTAATTTTTGTGTTCTCACCGGGAATCGAACCCGAAACCTTTCGTGCGTGAGTCAAGCGTCTTGACCACTACACCACGGAGGCCGCCACCTCTAGTGTTCTAAGGTGGTCAAAGATGCTTGAATGATAACATGTTTTATGGTACTTATACTACAATCTTTGAGTATGTCCAAATGCTTGCAGACTGGCTGGATTTCCTCCCTAGGGAGTAGGGAGTATTCATTCAGTTTATATTTAAATTTATTTCAACAGAGAGGGAAAACATTTGTAAGAAGGGAATATGGAAGTCTAGGCGTTTACAGGGCTTATGACCTGTCATTGGCTGGTTTAAGTGGCCACTTTTCACACTGTGTAACATTCACCATTCTACCCATGTTTGAACATCCACATTTCCTCAACTCTTCCATCTGTTGACTTTTGTGAAGTAAAAGAGCTGAAACCTTTATCACGTTTGTGAGATTCATCCGGCTGAACCAAATCACCTACTAGGCAACGCCTGAAAACAATTTTCCAATGTTAATACTTCTTATTTTACCAGGTAGTAATTCAACGATATTTTAGTATGTCTAAACGCTTGCAGACTGGCTGGATTTTCTCCCAAGGGAGTTATTCATATTTTAAAAATTTTCAACAGAGAGGGAAAACATTTTTGAGAAGTTTTTTTTATTGATTATTATAATTACATTTAATTTATTTTATTTTATCTATTAAACGAATTTACAGACAATATCTAATTCAAACAAATCAAATAAGAAAAAACAATAACAATACAGTAGCAAATAAATAATAAAAAATCAAAAGCGTTACACATTACGTCCCTATATAATAGACCAAAAGAAGATTTGTTAATATATGCACACACTCACGAATGCTTGCATATCAATCTACAAGACTGTAAATGCACAAAAATAGATCACGTATCAAAATATAAGTATTAAGGTATTATTATAGATTCCACTTTTAATTGGGAAGAACAGATAAAAACGGTTTGCAATAAGCTAAGAGTTTGCCTACTTAACATGTACCATTTAAAACCATACATACCATACCCAGTGCTGAGACTAATTTACTTGGGGCTAGTTGACCCAGTTATTCAATATGGATTAAGAATATGGGGACTAAGTTTTAAATCTCATACGAATAGAGTCTTGAACTTACAGGTACAAATTTTAAAAATGATCGTACCTGTAAAAATAAAGAATGAGGCAAAAGACAACAATGAAATATTATTTGATTTTGTTAACGTTTTGCCAATTAACAAACAGTGTCAGTATAAGATAATGACGGATCATTTCCTCGATTGCAATTTTAAATCCAAAATAAACCACCAGATCATGACTCGACAAGTATCGGCACAGCAGCTGATGGTACCACGACAGAAAAACTAGTATGGTGACAGAACAATGGGTAGCGTAGTACCAAAACTGCATAATTTAATACCAGCTAAAAATTGTTAAGAAAAAAACTCAATTTCATTAAAAAAAATAGTCAAAAAATTATTAAACAGCAAGTGAAACTTAAGTGTATAAATATATTTTATTCTTCAATTATTATTAAACGATGTACTTACTTATATATTTTTTTTATAAATGTAATGTAACCCGCAGACAAGCTTTGGCTTTGAGGGAACAAAAATACAATTATGTACGTTACTTATTTGTTAAAATGAATAAAACTTGAAAAAAAAAAAAAAATAATAATAATTAAGGTATACAACAATAAAAATATACAGTCAATTTTTTAGGAATATTTCTTCGGTCTATTTGTAAAAAAACTCAATTTACAATAAAAATAATTAAGATCTTGATTTTCATTACAAATCTTATCATTCTGGGTAGAGGCAAATGGAAACCATAACTAATCTTATAATGACCGTGGAACAGAATTTCATTATTTCCGAGTCTATGTAAAGGAACATAATGAGATATTTGTAAGAGAATAGTCGGGACATCAAATAAACTATTATTTTTTTTTTTTTTTTTATTTATTTTTCTTTTACAAATTCTAAACCATTTTGCAAATTAAATCTGCATTTAATTGACGTTGTGAGAGACTTGACATAATCAGGAAAAGTTTACTGTCGGTGTAGTTATAGTAATCTCTTGTGACGCCTAGTTTGTACGCAATTTTTTTTTTAATATCATAAGTGAGACTTGTTTTTTATTACTATAAAATCTACTTTTTACCATTTTTTTATGTTGAAGCTATTACTTTCCAAAAAATAGACTAGTTCTTGTGCTTGGAGAGTGACTAACACTATTTTACGGCAACAAGCTGGATAAGGTTAATAATAAAGTGTTTCTCCCGAAAGGTTTCACTTTTGCAGTTATACTCTAGTGTTAAATTTAATTATATGAAAGTCCCCTGACGGGGTTTAAAATATACGAAATAAACGCTTATTGGGTACCCACTTGTATAATTATTTTGTAAAAGTAGCCCACGTGGAGGAATGGGTAGCATTTAATAGCCATAGCCTGAGATTTCTATAAAATTGGGAATATAGTAAGTCAAAGCAAGTCTAAGAAGGAATCGTGTGTTAGAAATACCACATTGTAAAACGAGGCTAGCACAGAGACATGCATATGATATAGGCCCAATTTTTCTCTATTCTTTCTTTACTGATAATATTTTTCAATCTCCACTCACTTAGAAGGTTGCAAAAATTCTTACCCATTAATACTAAATGTACCCTTGTACAAGCATCACTACTACCCATTCTAGATTACGCTGATGTTTCCAAACTGATTTAAGGTGTGAGCAACTCAACAAACTTGAACGACTTCAAAACACATGCATAAGGTACATTTTTGGTCTTAGGAAATATGAACACATTTCTCATTATCGTAGGCAACTGAAATGGCTCAAAATCACTCCCTCTCACTTCTGTTCCATATACTTCATAGTCCTAACGCTCCTATATACCTGCGTGAAAAATTTCAACGCTTATCTGTTCATGGTTTACCTCTTCGTTCTAATACTCAAGGCACTCTCTTAATACCCATCCACATTTCCTCTTTCTTCTCTAACTCATATAGTGTCCATGCGGTTCGACTGTGGAATCATCTCCCATCCACCATCGAAGATGTTACTACATTATCTCTGTTTAAATCACGTCTGAAGAAACATTTCCTTTCTCTTCCTTAATCTCTCCTCCTTTCCTTTTTCCTCTTTTTTCCTTTTTCCCATTGAGTAATAGTTTGGATTTAAAGTAATGTATGAACAGATACGTTTATTTCTATGTTTATATATCCTTTGCTTTTTAATCTTTATTTTCTATTGAATATGTTCTGTAACGTGAAATTAAAAAAAATAAAACTTTTATTTTATTGTTTGGTTGGAAGAAATTGCCATTTGGCAATAAGCCCGCAATGTACAAATAACATTTTGTATAAAAAGTTAAATAAATAATATTTTGTTAATTTTAAACTTTAAAATTTTTCCCTCTTTTAAAACAATCGCACTATCCTGGATTAAACGAAAGATATTAACTCTTTTTTCTTATTATATATATTTTTTGTCCTTTAATAATAAGGAAAAATTTTATGTTTTTTTTTCAACAATTAAAAAATAAAAAAGGACCTCCTAATCTTTTATTGAATACATTTTCTTTTTTCTTTCTTATATTATATGAAAATATTAAAACTGTCTATTTATTATAGGAGCAAACAATTCATAAACATTTTGAGGATACCCTCAAACAGGCCATGTCTTTGGGGGATTTTTGTTTACTATTCTTATTAATAACATGTATTTCATTGCTCTGCAATTTTTTTTTATTGCATACTCTATTTTATGTCTCATATTAATTGTTAAAAAAAAATTAAAAAAACAATCAAAAAACAATTATATAGAAAAATTTAAGTTTCCAAATGTAATTTCAAAAAAGTATATTGTTAAGTGTCCTCGGCACTGGAAACCCCAGTGAAGTCACATAATTTTTATTATTAATTATAGTTTGTAAGCAAAAAATATGAATAAATAAATAAATTAAATATCAATTTAATTTTACTTTTTTAATTTAAGAAATACAATGTACTTTGTCACCACATGCTAAGGATTTATTCGAATGATTTAGAGAACAAGTTGGTTTTAAGTTTCTTCCGAAACATCACTTCACTCTTACAGTTTCACACCTCTGCTGGGAGAGCATTCCATGCCATAGGGCCTGCGACTGCAAATGCGCGTTCGCTAAATTTAGTGCGCTGTTTGCGTAGAGGTATAATAACTTTTCCTTTCGACATAGATGTAGCTGATCTAAGCGTAAGACGTCTGTCAGCTAGTTCATCTGGAATGCAGAGTTTCCTTAGATATTCCGGAGCAGAGTTGTGCAGTGACTTATACATAAGCCAACAGAGTTTGTAGTCCACCCTCTGTTGAAAACGTAGCTAGAGTAATTCCCGAAGTAGTGGAGTGATATGACTAAACTCCGAAAATAAGTTTCGCTGCGGCATTCAATACAGACTGTAGGCAAGTCATTTTATTCATTAATAGACCTGCAATATTAATATATTTATTAATTGGAAATGTATCGTGTATTATATATGTACGTACTTGAAATCTAAATCAAATTTAACGAAACATGTTACTAATTTCTTCTAGGATACTCAGGGATCAGAACATAAAGGGTTTTCTATTCAAGGAGCGCAGAAGTAAGAGAAATCTGATTTCCGCAATCTGAGATCAATTGAATTTGGAAATATTTTGAAAATTCGATACAGTCTTAACGAGAGCAGTTGCTTATTTACTTGCAAAATAATCCGGGGAAGAATATAGAATAGCTGTTTACTCTAGGGACGATGATTTATAAATTAAATTACCTGCTGAAATGAGTTAATTTATAATTTCAAAATGTACAAAAATAACAAAAGCAAACAACGATTTTTCGTCACGCAGAGAAGATACTTTATACATATTTACAAATACACTGCCGGTCGAAGCAAAAAGGCAGTATTTATTTCGACATAGATCTCAACGAATAATGGTAAATCCAATATAAACTTGATACAAAATACTGCTTTAAACAAAAATTAAAAAGGTTTTTTAATCCCTTTTGCCCCTTTTTTGGTGGTAATATTATGTCCAATGAGAATAAGTTTGCAGTTCTCGCGAACATCGAGAAGCTTAATGAGTATGTTTCAGGTTTCAGGCTTCGGGTCTCAGTTTTCAGAGGGTAAAATTTGAAAAGTTTAAATGACATTCACCATTCACACAACGTGGGCTGAGACCGTGAAACTTCAGAAGGCTTTGATGCACTTCCGTGCAGGTGCTTTTAATGCAATTATACGTATGGGTGACTTCCGGGAAAGTAATTAAACTTTATGAATTATTTCTCGACTAAGAAGGCAATTCCGTTGATGAAACATTACAGATTTTATATGAGAAATCAAAGAATATTTATTAAATTACGTAATTTAATGAGATTTTGAGGCATATATTTTTGTTTAAACGCTACGTGACGTCTTATGTCTTTAATTAAGAAAACTTATATTTCATTAATGTGCTCTCATCGGAAGTTAAACGTTAGATGTTTTAGCTACTACCCCACGGATTTGTATGGTAGATTTTTTTTTGTTTAACAATGATATCTGTATCACAATTGACAAACCTCAGGTATCACATTTATTTTATTTATTATCATTATATTACATACACAAAATTATAATTTATACAAAGTTGCGTTGACTGCCTAACTAGGGTTATATACCCCGTTCTAAGACAGTAAAAAAAAAAAACAGTTATCAATTTATAGAAACAGTTATAAAGATAGAGGACAAAGTGAAAAACAAAGAAAAAGTAATAAAAACATATTAAAAATGAAGTAAAAATGTAGTAAAAAACGAAGCAAAAACATAATAAAAACAAAGTAATAAATGTAGTGAAAACATTGTAAAAAACATTAAAAATATATAAATATTTATATGAAAATATTTTAAAACTCAGTAAAATGCGAAATAAAAACAGAATACATAGTAAGAAACATATTTAAAATCATACTTAAGAAATAAATATATGTGTATAGCAAAAAGCATATTAAAAAAAAACACATAGCAAAATACCGAGTAGAAAGAGAAAAAAAAAAATAAAGAAAAAGATGTAATAAAAAAAATTAAAAAGTCACGAGGATCATAAAAAAATAAATCGGTAGAAAAACTAAAAATATATTTTAACAATTTAAATTAAAACATATGTTGGCCATCTAACAGCCACCATCAACCCCTCAGACTTTCTGCGACCAATTTCACTGAGGAAAGTAGTCAGCAACCTCTTTAACTTGTGGTTCTTGCAACATTTCCATGGCTCTGGCATTATATTATATAACATCATACGAGATGTTCAAGAAATAAGATTTGTGATTATGCTATTTCCAAAACATCATAGCTTTTGACCTAAATGAGATTTCTATATAAAGGTGGTCCAACCATAACACACAATGTTAATTATAAATAAAACAAAAAGTTTTCAGAGAATTATATTAATTTTTTTGATTATGATAGAAAAAATTATGACAATTATGTGTGAAACAAAATACTGTCCAAATGCTCACCACGGCTTCGGTGGCATATCTCTATCCGATGGTCCATATTTTCAATGACGCTGAAGCATAATTGAGGTTAAATGTCGTTAATGTGCTGAATTATCTCATCCTTTAGCTCTTGAATTGCTCTTGGCTTATTGACGTACATTTTTTTAAAAATATCTTCAAAGAAAGAAGTCCAACGGTGTCAAATCACAAGATCGTTAAGGCCAATTGACATCGCCACGACGTGAGATAGCAAGGCCATTGAATTTCTGGCGCAAAAGAGCTACTGTTTTGTTGGCTGTGTGGCAAGTGACACCGTCCTGTCTTTTATTTCTGGCCACAAAAAGTCTGTTATCATCTCGCGATAGCGAACACCACTCACGGTAACTGCTTGGCCGACCTCATTTTCGAAGAAGTACAGCCCAATGACGCCGTCAGCGCATAAACCGCACCAAACAGTCACTCTTTTTAGATGCATCGGCTTTTCAACAATCAAAAACAAGTGTACGTCAATAAGCCAGCATTTAGTTGGACCACCCTTTACAGAGAACTTCCAAAATCAAATCATTATTATTTTCATTATAATAGTTCGTATTAAAATAGCGTATCTGGGACCACTGACATTTTTAACATTAAAATAAGGTGAACTTCAGGTTTTTATTTCAACATAAAAAATTTTTTTTATTTAAAATAATTAAATATAATTTTAAATAATATTCCCAAGGAATTTCGGGAAAAACGCATTAAGGGACAATCCTTTTATAACAAAATGTATTTATGGACGTATCAACCCTTTTAACCCTTGTATTGACAGAACGAAATTTTTTTTTTCAAAAATTTTATGGTAGAAAAGGCTCCAGAGCCCCAAACTAAAAAAATAAAATATTGATAATGCATTTGAAAATGAAAAATGTGATAAAACACTATTTACTGAATGCTGTTTCACTTTTGTTTTATTTAATGAGAAAAAAATAGATCACGTGTATCCCATAGAATACATTACCAAGAAAAGGGTTAACAATAAGTTATGAACGAAAATAAAAAATAAAAAATGTTATAGGTAGGTATATAAAAATAAATATCCTTATTTCATTACAATAAAAATATGAATATGTATATAAGTACATACTTATATATCGATGGCTCAGTTCTATAAAACAGTAAGTGGAAAATATAAAGTTTTGAGTTACAAAGTTCTACAAAGATATAATTTTTTTAAATTATTGGTTTTCTCTTGTTAGACGGTTGTTTTTATATGGAAATAAATAAACTTAACAATCTCTCAAATTCATAACTAATTAAATAGTTGCGATAGTTTCCATAGACAAATTAACAAATTTAATTCGTTTGTCATACAAATACACATAAACACACTCTTTTGTTGTACTACAATTTAATATGTATACTTTTTATATAGAAACTTCGCTGGTCTGTCTTTAAATATATTATATACGTATATTTTTTATGTAATTATATCATTGTCGGGTTTTGGTCCTGTGGCTAGTGTCTCGGACTCACGGACCAAAGGTCCGTGGTTCGAATCCCACTCTACCCCAACTCGATTCCATTTTCTAATAGTGAGTTATTTATGACTCGTTGAAAATAGCCATCAAAATTAAATATTTGGGTTAATCATAAGAACGCAAATATTTCTTTAAAAAAAATTGTCGACTGTTTGTTTCTGTAAAATAAATAAATAAAAGGCAACTTTACTCCTAAAACTAGTAACCATTGTGTATATTTTTCCCATAAATTTCTTTTTAGTTTATTTTTTTATTTACTCGAAGGCAGTATATTACACATTATCTGAGACATAAGACTTCTTTATTACCTTGTATATAATGTTCTTCGTCTCTGTTGTAAAACGTTAATATTATCAGCTCTCCAGGGAGTAGAATCCAGTCCATGTCTACAAAAATTTCGACAAACTCAAAATATTGTTGAATAGATTATAACTTTAAAAGTTAGTTTTGACTCGTAAAAAATTCCTTGAGAGAACTAAATTTAGTTCAGGTAAACAGTTAGTTATGAAGGTAAGGAAATAATGTAATGTTGTGAGCAGAGAAGAACAGAGAAAGAGACGAACGAGGATATAGAAGAAGAAAGAAAGATAGTTAGTTGGTTGGTTTCGCATGAGAATCACCAGAGGTGCTCCAAAGTTTGACTGGAAGTTTTAATTAAGTTCTTGAAGTAGACAAACAAGATGGGCAGTGTGTAGAGAGAGGAGAGGAGACAGAAAAGGAAGAGAAGGAATGCACAAAGTGGCTACTCACCTGGAGCTTTGCATTAATCGATATTTAAATCCACCTTTATTATGCAAATACTAAGTAGCCTTTAGTGACTAAATGAGATAATCCTATTTCTACTCATCAAACAAAGCGTTTTAACGATATTATCATTGTTTCGCACGGATATGTTATTCCTATTCTGACATTTCAGTTAATAATATAAAAATAGCAAATATTGCATTGCCCTCGGCGATTTCAATTCATTGATTTAATACTTTGATGCACATTATAAAAAATATATTCAAAACACGAAAAATTTCATTAGCAATGCAATTTAATTGTGATAAAATGGTAAAATAAAAACAGCCAGTAATAAGAGTAAAAGAAAGCTGGCCTCTCTGAACTTTCTTTCAGTAACACGAAATATGTCGATATTCGAAGAGATACGGTTGAGTAAAGACATTGCTCTTCCTACTGGTATTACCATTGGCAGGCTGGTTCTGCAAGGAAGATAAAACAGCTTAAATTGCCTATGTCTAAAGTACTAAAAAAATACTCTCCATTACACCAAATGAGGAAGTTCAGAGGTTTTTTTATTTGTTAATAGACTATCAAACTTAGTCAAAAAACTTACTCCGCCCTCCGCTTTTCTTTATGTATAAAAAGTTTTCTTACACGCGATAAAAATTTAAACATTTAATTGTAAGGTAAAGTTTCTCAAAAATATCTGAAATAAATACGTTTCAATAAAATTGGACTACTTTAGACGGGTACGAGGTTATCTTTTTAAGTGTCCTCGTGACGTCATTTTCATTTTATTTTTATTTTATTTTATTCAGAAAACATACAGTCATACAAAAAAAGTATTAAAAACAACGATTTTCTAACATAAAATGACCAATTAAGTTTTCATAAATTATGCAAAAGATTTAAACACTAAATGTGACAAAAAATAAATAAATAAGAAACTCAAGTGAGAAAATAATAATTGTTAACATTTGCGTTTTCCAAAGAGGTTATCATTGGTAATAAATGCACACCCCGAGCCATCCACGTACACACACATGAACTTACATAAAAACATACACAAACATATACATTACATGCGGCACATATACATAGCACAAACCACTCAAGATGTACATTCAGCAACTGTCCCAAATAATCAACTCCATGAAGAAATTTTCTGTATAAATGCAACGTGCAGTTAAAAATATCTACATCAATACTGAGTCCATTTTAATTTCTACAGGTACGTCTAATGAATGAATTCGTAGTATATTTGTTTTTACAAGTTGGTATATAAAAAAGGGAATTTAATCTGGTATAACGAAGAGGATAACGGAAACCAATATTTTTTTAAAGGTACGGTGAATCAGCCATATTATTTAGAATTTTGAAAAGAAAAATTTAATCATAAAATTAAATTACATATAAGACGTCTATTTTTTAATGATTCTAAATTAAATTAAATCTAAGATTTGCCGTAATCATTTTCAATGTTACCAATATGATAGTTTTTCTCCTGAGGGGGAGAAATTCAGTCTAGATTTGTGTACAGAAATTTGGAAAAATTAAAAATATTTTTGAAAAATAATTCGACAAAAATCAATCCTTCATATGTAATTTTACCGTGTCAATTTGTATTTGAACTATGCCACTGAATAAGCTTAAGATTAATCACCCTCCCTTTAAACTGATCGACATTTGCCCTATTCGGTATTCCACTACAGTTCCTTATGCACTACTGAATGCAGACATGTAAACGATAATAAACTTGTCTCGAGGTCGTTATTTTTGTTCTTGCCTTGTTTTTATATTTAAATAGCTTTTGTATGTAAAAAAATAATATTTTATTTTAAGTATATGGACTGATTGAATACGAAAAAAATAAACGCATTTTGTGTGGTTAGTAAGAAGTTTGCTTTCAGAAGTTAATTTAGTAAAACTCTATGGTCCTTATACAATTATAACTCTTGTTAATTTGCCCATTTGGGGCGCGAAAATCTTAACAAATTGGTAGCAATTAAGAATTATTTATTGTCATCCCTTTGGTTTGCTTTTAACGAATATAATTTCATCTTTTGTTAAAGATTCAATAAAGTAATTTACTGATTTGTTTTTAAGTGTCTACCTCTTGTGTGACTTTAATGTCACACTAGTCTGCATACTTTACAAAATTGAAATATCTTTCTTTTTTTTAATGATGAAGTTCTGTTTTTTGTAATCTTCAAATTGACATTTTCACACCGGATTTTTAAAGTAAAATTTGTATAACCATACTGGATTTTAATACAAAAAATGTTTATCCTTGCCACGCAAAGAATGAATGTGACTCGTGATGCCAATACAGCAAACATCTGTATAAGAGAGAGCACGAAGATAGAACTCATAACAATAAAGACAGAGACGATGTTCTGTGGCCGGTGTTTGTGAGAAGAGATTCAGTCGGTTATGGACATTGATGTAGGATTTGCGCACGCACGTAAGATGACCGGCGTATATATGATTATCGAGGGGTTCTAGACCCGTCGGTATAAACCGATGTACTTACATCGGAACTTGATGGTGGGGGGATCGGTGATTTATCTTTGTAGTCGGTCGGGAGAATTTTATCTTCAACTATCTCGTCGAACTGAAGCTATGTCATTTTAGAGCGTAGGTATGTGTTCCGTGAAGTACGCTTCCCCTTGTTTAAAAAAATGTACTACCCTGGCAACACTAACGAAATTTTCATTTCGTTTCTTCGACAATCTGACAGATGGAAAAATAATTCAATTTTTAAGTAATGTATTTGCTACTCACACATTCATTTGCTAATTACAGATGAAATGTGATCCCATCCTGTTTTTAAAGATCTTAGCAGTATTTCTATACTTTAATAGGACACAACACGGCATGGTTGAATTCAAATCAGGAGTTGCGTACTGAGCGACGTCTACAAAGAAACTAATGGGTCAAAACGTAAATCTATTCATTTATGATTAGTTTAGTCACCTTCTGTTTTAGCCCCGCCACACTATGCTCATTGCGCTGCTCATGCTCATGCTCCTAGCGCTGCTGCCCTCTCACCCGATGTTGCCTTCTCCGCCCACACACTGCTATACTCGCGCAATTAATCGCATTTGTCATTTGTCTTTCTTTACAATGGACGATGAAACTGTAACAGCGTGCGGGCTATGCATTTTTAGTACAGCTAATTATATCAATGTATATTAATATGGAATAATGGAATATTTTTATGTTTTACAGAATATTTTCTTTTCTCTTTCTTATATTACACAAAAATACTATTCCTGTTTATTATAGGAGCAAAAATTCATAAACATTTCTCTTATACTCACGAACAGGCCATGCCTTTGTGGGATTTTTTTGTTTACCTACTATTTTTACTGTTATTTTTTTTTTTTGACACTTTATATACATATACAATATATATACATATAAGGGCGGGCATATTGCCTTAAGGCAATTTCTTCCTACCTACCTAAACCGTTCAGTTTGAGAAAATTATGAATACATGGACATATTGAATTATACAATTTTATACAAAAATTAAAAACAAAGATTAACAAAATAAAAATATATATATATAAAATAAAATTAACACTATGCTATGAAGAGAGGAGAAGGGATGGGAAGGAAAGAAGAAGGCTAAATGAATAATTTAAATATTAAGATAGTGAAATTTCAAAAATGTAAAAAAAGAAGGTGGGCGTCTCTAACATTAGTGTGTAAATTATTCCACAATCGAGCGGCTACTACTGTGAAAGAGGAGGCAAGAAAATTAGAGCGATGACAGGGTATTAAAAGGGTTCTCTCGTTACTAGAACGAAGAGATAGTCCGTGTTGTAAAAGAGGTTGGATGAGCTCTCTCAGATAAGCAGGCGAAGTGGGAATATTCAAAATATTGTGAAGAAGTGATAGAATGTGAACGTTTCTTCTATGCCTGATACTGAGCCAGTGTAGTTACGTGCGATACTCGGTTATGTGGTCATATTTGCGAAGATCAAAGTTATAACGAATACAAATATTCTGCAATCGTTCTAACTTATCAAGTAAACTTTTTCATTAATATGTATTCCATTGCTTTGTAATTATCCTTTATTTTTTATTACTTTGTTTCACCTCTTATGTATATTGTAATAAAAACAACAAAAAAATAAAAAAATAATGTCGTACAAAGAAATATACATCATTCAAAAATGACGCGTGTGTCTTGTGTACGATTATGTGGCCACCGACTCGCGCTCATATTGCCGGTCCTTTGACTCGCGTTCAAAAACCGACAAAATAGGGAGCGGTGGGCACAACGAAGAGCATGACGTGCGGCATGACGAGTGATGTTGCCACACTACGTCTCTTCCTCCTTTCCTCGCTACTTACCATGCCACTCGTTGAGTGTGTGGCAGACCTATTTGATGTGCGTATGTGGTTTCTGAACAATTCTTAATTCTATGATTGGTGAATTGAAATAAAAATTATGACTGCCAGAAGATTGAAAAATAACGTTAGCAGCCAAATATTTCGAACAGGTACTTTTATGCTGATAATACTAGTTGATTCCGGGACCTCCAATACGCCATTTGCTATGAATTTTATATAAATTTAATAAATCATTTATAATTCTTGTTTACTCAAGGAATCTTTGAGACAAATTATCTATGTTTTGCTATAAATTAATGTTCATAATTCAAACATAGGCCAAAGACAATGTAATACAAAGTTTAGAAAATTAATTCTACACAAGTCCATAAAGTTAGGCTAATAAATGAAATGTACAAATGCCGTTTTCGTCCGCCTCTGGCACAGTACCTAACTAAAGTTTCCTTGTGTGCCAGGGGCGGAACATGTATTACACGGGCCTAAAAATCCATTGTTACTGGCTAACGAGGGTGAACCAATTCAGGGTATTTTTACAACTCTAGTAGGTTTTTTGACATTAGTAATTAGCCATACATTAAAATAAAAATATATTTCTAGAAATGGCGTATAATTGAATAGACACAATACAAGCAAACACGTAAAAGATGGAACTTCAGCATAAATAAAAATAGTATGCCTTCAGGAACCGTACACAAACTGATTATGAAAATTATATTTATATATATATATTATCCTCTGTACGTGTGCTGTCACTGAACTCCTCCTAAACGGCTTAACCGATTTACGTGCGGTTTTTAGAGAAATATAGATATTTGCGCTGTGCGTGTTCGTAGATATAAAAATCTTCAATCTTATTATTAAAAAATAAGTAAGGAGAATAAATGTTTTATTCATCGATCTACCACGGTTGCATTCAAAGAGAATATATTTACAAAAAATAGAAAGATGTTGTTTTTTTGTGTGTAAAAAAAGTTTGTTTTTGAATGTTTACAAACAGCATTTGTTTTTTGTGGATCTCATCATATCATCTATCAGATTCTTTCCTTAAATTCCTTATAATTACCAACCATTTATATCTTTTTATTGGATTTTTGGTAATACTAAAACAATATTAAATTCAATACATTTTTAAAAATCGTATTCCTTCACAGGTACACCCCTCTGTTGGTGAGAAGACCGAAGTTTGACGTTTGCAAAAAGAATGCCATATTTGAAAAAATATTTATTTTATGTTTTGGAATTCAACCATAAACAAGTACCTAGGTACCTACTTGAATTCAATATTAGAATATTGTCAGTTTTTAGTTTTGGAATTTAGTCACAAACAAGTACCTAGGTACCCACTTATCAATAAAAAGTATTTTTCAACGCTAATAGCAGGCAAGCCAACGTTAGGGCAGGACAACGTCTGTTGGGTCCGCTGGTACTTTATAAAAATTCAACTTTTCCCTCCAACAAGTTATTTAAGGATGTCGAACTTTTGGAACTAATAGACATTTATTGCCAACTTGCCGTATTTTCTAAAATATATTTTTATGCACCGACATTTATATCCTGAAAATCTGAATTGATCTAGACAAAAGATTTTTTTTTATTCAGAAAACATGCAGTCATACATAATTAGTGTTAAAAAAAAGATTTTTTTAATAAAAAAAAAACAATTGAGTTTTCATTAATTATGTAAAAGATGTAAACATTAAATGTTAAAAAATAAAACGAATTTTGAAAAGAATATTGAATCAACTGCTCCACAAGCGAATAGCTTATGTTATGTTTTTGTTCTTTCATATTGCGTTTTGTAATAAAAATAATATTGATGTACAACACTATTTTGCTTTTTCTAATCAATTGATCTATTTAACACGCCCCTTTATTTATTTAAAAATAAATTAAGACTCATTCTTTTTGGCTGCGATACGATAATTATAATAATAATAATGTTTGGATAATTTATAGAGCGCCATTTTTATGAAAATCACCTCACGATTCCACTTGCTATTTAATGATGCTCAAACTTACACACACTTAAACACTTAATCCCACACAAATACACACAAACACACCTCTACACTTACTCTTTTACAAATACACATAAACACACTCTTTTGTTGTACCACAATTTAAAATGAATGATTTTTTTTTAGAAACTTCGCTGGTCAGTCTTTAAACCGTATCCTTTTTATGTTATAACTTCATCATCGACTGTTTGTTTCTGTAAAATAAATAAATAAATAATCAAAATAATTATAATAAAAAATTAATAGGGTTTAAAACTGTCTGAACATTTTGTTAATTATCTCTGTTTAGTCTTTTTTGTTTATTCTCAATGTAAAAATATTTTTTAAAAGTATATTGTTAAGTGTCCTCGGCACGGGTAACCCCAGTGAGTTCACATTATTTTTATTATTGATTATGGTTTGAAATGGAAAAAACATGATTTAATAAATAAATTATCGTTAACGTTTTCATGGAGGAATTATTAATAATAAATAAAAATACCGAATACACACTCTCGAGTCATCCGTGCACACATATATGAACGTATACACATACTCACACGCATACACACATAATATATATAAAACATACACAAACGTATAAATTACATGCGGTATATATACATATTAAAAACCAGTCGAGATATGTTTTATTCACCAATAATCCTAAATAATCATCTCCATAAAAAAATCTGTAAAAACGCAATGTGCAGTGAAAAATTTCTACATTAATATTGAGTCTATTATATTTTTTACATTTACGTCTTATAAATTAATTTAAGGTATAATTGTTTTTACAAGTTGGTATGTCAAAAAGGGAATTTAATCTGGTCTAGCGAAGAAGACAACGGAAACCAATATTTTGTTAAAGGTACGGCGAATCAACCATATTATTTAAAATTTTGAAAAGAAAATACATGTAAGACACCTTTTTTTATTTAATAAGTAGAGTCTTTCATATTAAAAATCCTAGACTAGAGCAAAGACATTAATTTTTCATTGCTCCAAAACTGTTCAATGCATTCCTTAAGGATAATAGTGGGAAAAAGATCAATTGTTTGAATTCGTTTCGATTTTATCAAATTAAATTAAGGGTTAAAAAAACAGATTTAAATAGCATATTTCTTTAATGTATATTATTTATTATGTGTTAACATAAGTCGTTTTTTTACGAATTTCAAAATAAGCCCCAAAACTTAAACAAAGTGGTAGTGGCTATTTATCAACCAGTATTGATGTTACATCGGGTGTACCTCAGGGTGCTCATTTGGCACCCCTGCTTTTCAATTTGTTTATTAATGATGTTGCTAAATCATTCTCTTACTCTCGTTTTTGGCTCTTCGCGGACGACAACAAAATTCTCAAAATAATTCAAACTTTACAAGACTGCTT
The DNA here is from genome assembly GCF_059751315.1 of Micrasema longulum. Classification (NCBI taxonomy): domain Eukaryota; kingdom Metazoa; phylum Arthropoda; class Insecta; order Trichoptera; family Brachycentridae; genus Micrasema; species Micrasema longulum. Next base: position 2,191,494 of record NW_028277543.1, read on the forward strand.
TCTTCTTCAATCAGACATTAACTCTTTTAACCGATGGTGTAAAGTCAATAAATTAGAACTAAATATTAAAAAATGCAAAATAATGTCATTTCATAGAACAAAACAACCAATTTCCTTCGAGTACCTATTAGAAAACTCCAAAATTGATGTAGTCAAGTCCATCAGAGATTTAGGAGTTGTTTTGGACTATAAACTGACATACAACGAGCATATAGATAATACAGTAAATAAATCACTGAAATTACTTGGCTTCATTAACAGAATATCCTCTGATTTTACTAATGTCCGTACAATCAAAACTCTTTATTGCTCAACTGTTCGCCCTCTTCTTGAATATGCCTCAGTGGTCTGGTCTCCATTCTATGTCAATCGCATAAATCACATTGAATCAGTCCAACATCGCTTGCTTCGAAAAATAGCGTGGATGCTTGGACTAGAGAGAGATAATTATTTTTATGCCGAAATAGAGTCAATGTTAAATATATCTAGTCTACAAAAACGTAGAACTAATATTGACTCCATATATATGTTCGGCATACTAAATGGTATAATCGATGTTCCATCATTACTGGGACAAGTAAAATTCAATATTCCGACTCGTAGATTGAGAAACAATGAAGTACTGTTCATCGATCAGCATAGAACAAACTATGGCCTAAATTCTCCAATGACCCGCCTTTGTCGTATTGTTAACTCAAGACAGGATCTGGACTTTTTTGGTTTAAGTTTACAACGATTTAAACGAGCACTAAATAAATAGTCCAGATCTTGTCTCGATGTCCCTTATGTTTGTCAATGCTTCTTTCTTTTTTCTTTAAATGTTTTAAACTACTCTTTTATTTGTAATATTTAAACCTTATAAATTGTATACATGGACAATGTCCGTTAATAAATAAATAAATAAATAAATAAATAAATAATGGTCATACGTCATTCCAAAGAAAATTTTCTGCTCTAAAGTAATTGTGTTTGCTTTTACGTTACGTGTATTATTTTATTTTATTACGAGCCTTTAAAATAGAATGTCAAGTAGCATAGAAAGTGAGCATTTTCAACACCTCCTGTTCGCGTTCAACTGAAGAAATAAAGCTGCCAAATTTGCTTGCGATATTTGCGCAGTGCACGGTGAAAATGTCATAAACTATTGACTGATTTGTCATTTTTTTGTTGTATCCTCTTGTTCTCTAAATTTGAAAAAAAAACGGACACAAGTCATAACACCAATTACATTAAAATCTTTTTTTGTAATTTTCTTTATTTAATTCATTTTTAAATCATTAGCATTTTATAAAAATTTGCCATTAAAAATTTATGTTAATGTATCGCAATATTTATCGAAATTCTTTGTCTTCACAATTTATGTAAACCGAAACACACAAATAATAATGTATACGTACATTTCTAAGTGGGCGAAAAACGTAAATTGATATCAAACTTTCTATTGTGCACATTTCATCTATAAACAAGAATGAACTTAAATCTAGCAATAGCAAGGTATTGCCGGGTTCAGCTCGTACATTTATAAATATTATGACACATCACAACTCCTTGAATTTATAACCAGAAGCACAACTGACTTCAAAAATATCAATACTTTTAAAACTCTCTCCTGTTCCCTAGTTCGCCCGCACCTAGAGTATTCCTCAGTTATCTGGTCTCCATATTATGATGTTTACATCAAAAATATTGATTCAGTTCAACATCGATTTTTAAAAAAAGATAGGCTTGAGTTTAGGCTTATCCAGAGACCAATATACGTAAAATGAGTTAAAAACTAGCTTAAATATATCTTATCTTCAAGACCGTCGAAATAAATCCGACCTTCAAGTCCTATTTAAAATTCTCAACTCACTATTTGATGCGCCTGAACTACTGAGCTCCATAAAATTAATAATCCCAACTAGAAACCTCAGACAAAATTTACTCTTTCATACCGATAACCACAGAACTAACTATGGTTTTCATTTCCCTATGCCCAGAATTCTTAGGTCTGCCAACAAACATACCAGTCTTGATTTCTTTGAAAACAAATTATCTTCTTTCAAACGATCACTGAATCAAATTCAATTATAAACACCTATATCCCGCTTTCACTCCCACCAAGTCTACTGTTTACCATTGTGTCTTTCTACTTTCTTTTATAATCATTTCCTACGTTTAAATATGTCCTTAAAAATGCCCATTGGGCGTATATATATAAATAAATGAATTTAAGAAATACTTAATAAAAGTGTAAACATGTCAAGAAATACAATAATTCCATAATGTTAGTTGTTCCATGGCAAGTTTAAATCCATGGTATGGTATTTTTGTGAAAATATTTAGACATGCTTAATATAATTTTTTAAATAATCAGGTACACTTAGCTTAATATCAAAATATGTTTCTGTAGGTTTACTAAACCCATTAGGCGCTGATCGGATTTATTCAATTCTGCAGAATATTCATAAAATAGATCAAATATTCACGTGGAGTATTTTAGCGTATTTCAATAGAATTTCAAACAAAAGGGTTGTAAACGGTTTGTACGTTTCTATGACATAAAGTAAAAATACTGGACGGCTCTTACAACAATGCGATGCATCTGTTTTTGATTTTATTGTTTTTATTTCATTTCCAGGGACCAAAGTGGCCATTTGTATTTCAAAACGACAGGTATCATCCTCAGGCATTTTAAAAGGACAAATGTTAACTATCTTACAATAATATATAATAAGTATTATTACCGAAGGTAAAAATGCTAAATAACTGATACGTCATTACGGCTGTAGTCTGGTAAAATGCACGCAAAATGAGGAAATCATACGATTTAGCCATTTTTAAACTAGTGTTTTTTTTTAGTCGCGCAATAATAAAAAAAATAAAAATCATAAATTAGATAAAAACAATGATTTTTAAAGGTATTTTTATTTTAAAAAATCAATTAAAAGTTTAAATATAATTACTTTTCGACCGACAGATTACGCTATTTCCAATTTAGACTAAACTTAGGTATCTGGGTTCCAGGGGCGAAACGTGTATAGAAGCGATTATGCGCAGGTTACTATTATATTTGACCAAACATAATAATCTTTTACTGTAACTTTATTTACAGAAAAACAAATAAATAATTACATCTTATTTTAAATCATTTTCTCAGTTTGTATGTTTATCCTAATATAAATAATAATATTAATAAACCGCGCCCAGCGCCTGCGGTGAGCCAAGAAACTATCCGATTATTCCAGCTTATTTTTTCATACAAATAATTATACCATATTTTGAATGTCTTCACCCCAGTGCGGGTTTTTTCTCCTAGATTAAACTTGCAGATTACACAAATTATTTGAAGATTCTTGATTTGGAAAACAGTACTTCAAACATTATTTCTTAAGGACTATTTTTCTTTGTGATGATTCTTTTGACATACGAATTGTAATGTTATTAAAAGTTTATATTAGTTCTTAATATGTTATGAACTAACTGAATAAAGCCTAAATAAATAAATAATATGACTCGCAACACACGTGGTGCTCGACGCGGCCGTTTTTGGCATTATTCATTTCTAGAACAAATCACACAGAACCACAGAGAACAATAGCAATTTATAGTATAAATAACTTACATTATATTATGTACCTACTATGTAGGTACAAAAAAATTATATTTTTGTATAGCTTACCTGTAAATAAAATCACCGTTTGTCACTGCTGGGTTCTCCCTTCATACCACTTTCATGTTCAATTTATTATCTTCAAATTATTACAACAAATTTTAGCTTAATACTTAGTATTTATATGAGAACCCTGATACCTAAGATTAGTCCAAATTTAAAATGGCGTAATCTGCTGGTCTAAAAATAATTATATTTTAGTTACATGAAACTTTTGAATTTATTTTTTAATAGAAATATCTTTAAAAATTATTGTTTTTAGCTGATTTGTGTTTTTTTATTTTTGCGCGATTAAAAAAAAATATTCGCTTTAAAATGGCAAAATCGTATTATTTCCTCATTTTGCGTGCGTTTTGCCAGACTACCGCCTTAAGAGTATGTTTTATAAACACCCGTGAGAAAGCTTGATTCCATTTTCAACTTATATTTGGTATTTGAGGGTATTAACTAAGAAATCTCCATTGGAGAAGTTACATATATTTGCGAAAAACTTTGAAAAAATCATTTTGAGATTTCTAATTATTTTATTTTATTTTATTAGGGAAATCAACAGTTCTACATACATATTTTTAGTAAACAAACAAATATAGTGTATAAACTCAGAACTAATAACAGATTTCCACATAGTATACAAAGTTAGTAAAGAAAATATATAACATATCAAATTAATACATACAATTTATACATATCAAAATGTTATTTTCATGTACTCAATAATCAAAGATTTTTTAAATATTAATTTTAAGAACATTAAGTTACTGTAAATTGGGCGGGATAAGGACAAAAATGCTTGAAGAGAGGATAAGGAGGGGAGGGGAGATGTAAATATTTATTATTATAATGTCTACTAAGTAACATAATACATTTATAGTGTAAATTTTAAATCTGACAGAGTGATGTTTGTGTAATCTATATTTTTTAATTTTGTATTGTACATTGAAAAAGTCCTATTATGCTTCACTAACTCAATGGAGAATGCTACTCGTAAATTTGCGATATCAAGTATCTAGTAGTATAATTAAAATCGGTTTTTGTAAGATTTAGGGACGGTTTTGAATTACGCTATTATTTATGTAGGCAGGTTTTTGTGTATAGTTTATTTTGGGATCAATAATTAATTTTCCGTTTTGGTGGAGATTTCTAAGTTTGCTCTTATACCCGCATATCGACCAAAAACATATAACAATATAACATTATCGTATTTATTTATTAATTTTGGGAGAACTAGTGCATCTAAACTACTTAATTGAGTATTAAATGCATGCCGTAATTTATTTTTATATTCAAATAGAGACGCATGATGAGAAACCAGCTTAGACCATAAAAAAGCCTTAACGGACAAAATATTCACAAATCTATATATTGAAATATCGGGTCGTTCTTATTACATTTTTAAAAAATATTAATTTGATTATTGAATTTTGAAAGATTTGAACGAGGTTTATGTTTGTATTGCTAGAAAAACGCAATGTAGTCTAGGAATAGGCAAATATCCTGAATATTGTAGAGTTTAAAGTTATTACGATACCACAATCAAACACACACGTATATAAGTTAATTATTATAACTGTTAAACCAAACAAACCATTCATTTAAATAATATCAATGCTCTAAATAATTAATAATAGATGAAATCTGTCATTCAAAGTAATTTGGTCGCAATTGTCACCAAATTGTCGGCCATGTTTAATTGTGAAAATGACAGCGCGGGAAAACGCACTCAGCGATTGGCGACACTGGCGCGAGAAACAAAAACCGCGGGAACAATGCACCCGTAATCGAGAATAATGGCGTTGGCTGTCATAATATGTATTTATAAATGCTGAATTCGGACTCAATATGCCTGCTATTTCGGGAAATTTGATATCTCCGGTAAAGCCTAGTAATTACGTGATTATTACTTTGTACGATGCATCAGTTTTAGCAAAATACGTGAATAATTATAGCTATATTAAATTTTATTACCAGACTGATATCTTTTAATGTTTCACGGATAAGTACATAATATTATCATTTATGTATTTATTATTGTAGTATTTTGAACGTACCTTTATGAAAAATCGACAATATCATAAAGTATAATGTATGCCTGGGGAACGAATTTGTGATAAACGAAAGTAAGTCAAAAGTGATAATATTTTAAAGGAGAAGTGAGGTTACTGACTGCATAATAAATGTAAACAACGAATGTCTTGAACACGTTGAAGAATTTGTGTATCTAGGAAGCATGTTTTGAGGAGATGTATGAAATAAAATATGTTGAAAGGAGAGTAAATGCGGCCAAAAAAATAATCGGCGCACTAAGCGCAGTAATTGATAATAAAAATATGTCAATCGAAGCTAAAGTGGCAGTGCACAACGGAGTTTTAGTCCCAACACTTATGTATGGAAGTGAAACATATAACTGGCAGAGGAAGAATGAAAGCCGGGTGAACGCGGCCGAAATGTGATCTCTTAGACGAATGTGTGGAACATTAATGGATGAAATCGGGTGAGAGTGTAAATCTGAGTCAGGTATAGTTGATAAGATTAAGAAAGGGTCTCTGATATGGTATGGCCATGTAGAACGAATGGACGACGAAAAAACGATAAAACAAGTATATATGGTGAAAATCTACGGTAACGTGAGACAAGGACGGCCAAAGAAGACGTGACATGATCAGATAAACCAAAATCTTAAGTCTGGTCATGGTCAAAGCAGGCAGAAATGAAGGGCATGTATGACAAGATGAATGTGATGAATTTAATATCTTTGATCTTCGCAAATTTGACCTCATAACCGAATATCGCACGCAACTACACTGGCTGAGTATCAGGCATAGAGGAAACATTCACATTCTATCACTTCTTCACAATATTTTAAATAATCCCACTTCGCCTGTTTATCTGAGAAAGCTCTTCCAACCTTTATTACAACACGGACTATCTCTTCGTTCTAGTAACGAGAGAACCCTTTTAATACCCTTTCATAGCTCTTATTTTCTGGAATAATCTACCCACTAATTTTAGAGACGTCTCTTCTTTATTTACATTTAAGTCAATATTGAAATGTCACTATCTAAATATTTAAATTGTTCCTTTATCCTTCTTCTTTCCTTCCCATCCCCTCTCCACTCTTCATAGTATAGTGTTAATTTTTATATATTTTTATTTTGTTAATCTTTGTTTTTAATTTTTGTACAAAATTGTAAGATTCAGTATGTTTATGTACTTGTAATTTTCTCAAACTGAACGATTTGGGTAGGTACGAAGAAATTTCCTTGGGGCAATATGCCCGCCCTTATATGTGTATAAATTGTATATGTATATAAAGAGTTAAATAATAATAATAAGAAATAATAATGTGGAATAAGCTAGAAATGTATGCCAGGATAGACGTGTATGGCGGTCCATTCTCTCTGCTTACCCCTACGGGGAAATGGCGTGATGGTAGTAGTACTAGTAGTCATAAAGTATTACTTACATAATCAATCTGACAGGGATTTTATGAGGAAGGCATAAATATATATATACCTACGTATTATTTTTATACGTATCTTTATTCAAACATTATAATTTTGAATTCGCTAAAATTATACTTAAAACTATAGGTTTCTCTAACTTAAATCATCCACTGCCCACTTTGAGAATGAAAAATTTGAGAAGAAAAAAAGAGCCCCGCAAAATGTGTTAACCTAACGTTGCTTAAATCTGTTGCATCAAGGTGATTCTAAACATGAAACTAATTATTCATAGATGGCGCTATTATATTTTTTTATTAAAAAATGCCATTTTTACCTTTATTTTCAAAGGAAATTTTACAAAACTTGGTTTGCGGAAACTTTACACTATATTGATTGTAACAAATACCATAACAATATAATTTAAGTCCTTTTTACAATATGGTGTACAAAACAAAAAATTGTATTTTTTTATAATTCTTATAGCAATAAATGGAAACATAATCTGTTGGATTTTTAACTTAGGTTTTCTTTTTTCAGAAACGTTTTTTAGATTGTATTATATTTAATTCGTTTCTGTAGCTTTTGTACTTTATTTTTTATTTCATTATTGTTTGCAATATATTGCATGCTGTGAACCATTTATTGAAAAAAAGTGCGGGTTGTAGACTTTCTGACAGGGCAATGATGTTTTGTATCTTGTCCCTTTGAGATAATAATTATTTATTTGTATATTTTTTAATATATTATGCTGTTTACAATATGTAACGTATGTTGATTTTATCATACTGTTTATATATTAATTAAACAAAAAGTTTATAAACCAATCCATAATTTATTTCATAACATGTCGATTGGTTTATGTGAAAATAAAAATAATTCATCTGTAAAAACGTTAAAAACAAAGAAATTGTTCAAAGAAAAACCAAGTTTTACAAATAATGAAATTAAAAATGATTTGTTTTATAACAACTATAAATATTAACATATTTATCGCTTTAAGAATTTAAACGCAAAATCAGAATAATAAAATGGTTTAAAGTTATTGTGAAGGAATTAAAAACATACCCACGCACAGAGGTCCAGCAACAGAGGCGTCAAAAGCGAATAATATTGTCAATTCAAGGCACAACACAATAAATTATATTTTAGAAATAAAGCGAAACTGCATAACCACAAATGACTTATTCTTACAAATACATAAAATACAGAAATCACAAATAACGTTTTTTATTCACTCACGGCAATGCGACAATATTTGTATCGTTACGCTTTTTTCAAAACGATTAAAAATAAAAAAATCCGCCCGCTCGTAACGAGAAAATTATTCGCACTGACATTTGACAGATAATACATTTTTTATACCATGCGCAAACCTATTTTTTAATTTTCAAAATATTGCGTAATAAGAAGTGAAAAAACAGCACATATTTTTAAACGTTTGAATGGATGAATAAAAATATTATTTTTAAAATAATTTATGAAACACACCGGAAAAATACTTTTGGAGACCTGTGATTGGTGAATTCATTTGTTTCTTATTTGTTGAAACTTTTTTTATGTAGTGACAACAAAACTTTTAAAAATGACATAAGGTATCGTATTAGTAAAGGGTAGAGTTGGATATTGGCGAGTCTTTGAGCTAAATTGCGTTTTACGACAACAAATCAACAAATATTTTCATTTCGATTGAATTTATAGATACATACATTTTTTAATTTTAAATCTTGGATACAACTGTATTTTTGGGCATAAAATTAGATTCTCAACTTCAATGGTATCCACATATAGCTGGTTTATCGAGCAGGCTTAGTTCTGTAGCCTACGTTGCGTCCTGTTTAAAAGATTCGACATCTTACTGATGTAGAAACGGCTAGGTTGGTCTATTTCAGTTACTTCTACAGATTTATGCCTTACGGTATACTGCTGTGGGGAAAGATGCAGATATTGATTCTGTTATTGTGCTGCAGAAGAGAGCTGTTCGATCAATTTACAATATGAATACCAAAGAATCGCTAAGAGATAAGTTTAAAGAACTCAATATATTGACAGTCACATGTCAATATATTTATGAAAACCTGATCTATGTACATAAAAATATTGATGATTTTAAGAGAAACAGGGATTTTCATGGGTTCAGCACGAAAAATAAAGATATGCTAGTTGTGCCCACTGCTAAACTGCAAAAAAAAAAAAAATATTTTGCCTTTTAACTGCATACGATTCTACAACAAGGTATCTCTTGAAATTCAGACTTTGCCAACAATAATTTTTAAAGATTTTGTCAGGTACAGGCTGTTTGGGAAGAGCTACTATGGAGTCGAGGAATATTTGCAGGACAAGACAGCTTGGCAATAGATTCGTGTTTATTGGTTTTATTTTGTTGATCTAAATAGTGTTGAGTTGTGTATTTTTCGCGACGTTCCGCGTTTGAAGTACGATCGAATGTTGTATTGTCCCAATGTCCTGTCCCGCGTGGTTAAGGCTGCTTATGGAGCTGGGACAGGACAGTATTATAATGCATATTATAAATATTGTCGTCTTGTGACCCCTGTTCAAATAAAAAAAATATATACGTAGGTGCACAACGTGACGGTATTTTTATAACTTTACTAAATATTCATGGACAAATTATAAACAATATCCGATACGCGGATTATACTGTCTTTCTAGCATTTAGTATGGAAAGCCTGCAGCTATTATTGGACAAAGTTCACACGGGTAGTTTGAATTAAGGGCTAGAGATGAATATTTCCAAGACTAAATACCTATATGGTTATTCGGAAAAAGCCACAAACATTCCCAATGACTTTAAAACTTGGTGCGCAGGTTATTGAGCAAGTTCGTTAATATAAATATTTAGGATGCTGGCTTAGTGATAAATGGGATCACTCGCAAGAGATCAAAGTCAGAATAGAGATGGCGCGAGACTGCTTTTTCAGGATGCGTGACCTTCTCTGCAATAGAGACTTCAATTTAGACCTCCGAATGCGCATTGCTCGATGTCACGTCTTCTCAATACTTTTTTACGGCGTCGAAACGTGGACACTCACCCAAAACACTTCAAAACAGATCGAAGCCTTTAAAATGTGGTGCTACAGGAGGATATCAAAAATCTCCTGGGTGGATAGAGTTCAAAACGATGATGTTCTCCAACGGATGGAAAAAGATAAACAGGTACTGAAGACCATAAAGAAAAGAAAACTTGAGTACTTTGGGCATGTGATGAGAGGCGAAAAATATATAAATTTTACAAGTCATTCTACAGGGAAGGATTGAAGGAAGACGCAGTGCAGGTAGAAGGCGCATCTCTTGGCTTAAGAACTTGCGCAACGGGTTCCATTGCAACACTCAGTCCTTGTTCAGGGCAGCTGCCAACAGAGTAATAATCGCAACGATTATTTTCAACCTTTATCGGGGAGAGGAACTCTAAGAAGAAGAAAAAGAGATTCAATCATAAATAAACTGAGATTTATTCATTTCAGAACAAAATTCATCTATAGTGTTGGATGAATATAAATCATGGGTTATCGATTATTTTCTATTAATGTTTTCAGATTCCTGCTGCATTAAAATGCATACCTACCTACTGCTTACCTAAAAATGTCCCGAGCAATTCCAAAGCACTGAAATACCTTCAAAAAAAGGTATTATGATTTAAAATCAGAGTAATATGTACCTATTAGATTTGTTTCAGATAATAGCCAATAGTTCTACATTCTTTGAAAACAAGTTGTCTTCTTTCAAACGATCACTGAATCAAATTCAATTATAAACACCTCTCTCCCGCTTCTTCTCCCACAAAGTTTACTATAAACCATTGAGTCTTTCTACTTTTTTTATAATAATTTTCTATGTATAAATGTATCCATAAAAATGTTCATTGGGCGTATATATAAATAAATAAATAATTATCTCCTTATATGTATTAGATTATCTCTGAAATATGCTGTAGTTAGTTATTATCACATACTTCATCATACAATCAAATTTAATATTATAAATTTGAAATCAATAACTATTTTTAAATCTAATATTTTATTATTAAGAACTGTAACTGAACTGTTCTGTAGTGGCACCTTTGAACAAAAATTTAAAGTAATATCACAATCTTTGCCAGTATTAAAAATAAAAAATAAAAACAGCTGATTTTAAAATTTGACGTTTGAGTTTTGTGTTTTGTCTACCTTCGCGTCTTGCATGTGCTTGCATTTTTTGCGTTTCTGTTTATTTATCCATATACAAAATTCCAGTTGTACTGTGCAGGCTACATGAAAATTTTAGTAAACATTCAAATATCTGAATGTGAATAAGTGTAATTTTATTGCGCAGTTTAGGTAAAATTTTATCGTCCATATTAACAAATGAGGTTATGTTATCTTGCGGATTCCGAAGGCGGAAGATCGTAAACAAAGGACTTGTTCGAGAATAACCTTCCACTATCCCCTAATAAGGCTTTGAAAACACTTGTTTTATTTTTATATCCTTAGTGTTTCTCTGTGCTTTGTGTAAAATGAGTGATGCAAGTCAAAACTCGTCGCAGAAAGATGAAGAAAGAAAAGATGAGCCGATGGAACAGGATCAAAATGTTTTACCTGTTTCGTCTCCTGGACCGTCCATTACCGCATCTATTGCATTACCGATAATCAACAGGTAGCTAATTAGACTTTTTTTTAAATTTAATGACAGAACATTCTAATTTATTCCGAAATTAAATGCGTATGTATCGGAGATAATGTAGAACTATTACTAGTTGTATGTATTGCACAAGCATTTGTTGAAATATGACTCACGAATCACCAACAACTAAATATTTCAAATAACAAGTTATTAATCTGACAAAACTGGGGATTTCTTGCATTAAAATTTATGCTGAATCTTTAAATGTTAAGGTGTCGGTGCATTGTGAGTTTTATCCTCAAATTTCCATCATAATTTGCTAACTACTGACAAATGATAAGAAAAAAAAAGGTGGCTTATCAACAAAACAATTTAAATCGGAACTATAACTAATATTTATGCTCTCACACTTACAAGTATCTTGTTTTGATTTTATAGGTCTATTTCAGTACCACTGTTTTAAAGTAATTATTTTGATTTTAAAAAGCCATTAGTGCAACATCGCTCTTTTATTAGACTGTACCTGACTACCAATCTTACTCGTACGTCTTATGATGTAGTGGTTAGGTTAATTTTTCTACAGTGGCTATGCTTTATTTATTGAAACCTATGGTCATATGCACAATAATACTGTTATAATGAAGTGTGTACTTTGCTCTGTTTCGATCCACTGCAACCTATGGAATAGCTGGCTGGGGGGGTTGTGCGGCATCCATTTTAAAGCCTCTCACAATTTCACAGAAATCATTATTGAGAATAATATTCTGGCGCTCTCCAACATACCCGTCAGAACAGTTTTTCCAATACATCAAGGTGCTGGATGTGAGACAACTGTACCTAAAAGAAGCACTTACACACTTCTGGTCGAACAATAAGAAGATATCTCAACAAAATATCCATACGAGGTTTTCCTAGAGCATGAATTATGTCATACCCAAAACCCTTAGGGCTTTTGCTCAGAGACATCTCTCATTTATCGCACTGAGAGTGTTAAATATTTTAGAAGAGTGTGTTAAGCTCTCGAAGACAAAAACTATTTTCAAGAGAGGAGTTAAGGACTGGATTTTCCTTAGAATTTGAGTGGGAAACTCCTTGATGATTTGAGTTTACTGTTTACCATATTGATGTGCCATAAGTATATATGATTTTTAAAATTATTTTTTGTGTTTCTGATCCTATATTTAGCGTGATATACTCATGTGTGTGTGTCAACTAATTGCTCGTTCCATCTCAACACACAACTTTTAGTCCCATGGAGTTGGGACTTATGTCTGAAATAATGTGCAATAAACTTATCTATGTAAATAAATTAATTAAAAAATAAAAACTTTATACTAGAATAAAAATTATATCAAATTTATATTTAACAATATACGTAATGTATCATAAGTTATATTAGTCAAAAATGGAATTTGGAAAACAAAAAATTTAATGTTTGTACATATTTTTTATGTTATTGTTTTATTAGTATAGGACTACTTATGCTCTAAAGATAAAAAATCAGAACAGAACAGGCTGAGCCATGTTAGATGGAAACTATCATAAACAGAGAATACTCCGTTTTCATTTTACATTTTGGAACAATTTAATAGTAATACATTCAAGTTTTCTCTCAAACATAACCATAATACACGCTTCTCGTATAATGATGATTTGGTAGTACCAAAAGTATGTAATAAGTATGGAAATAGAACTCTCAAATATTTAGTACATAGCATTTTTAATTTATTGCCAAAAGAACTTAAATTTAACTCACATTGTAACAAGAAGATAATAAGAGAGTGACTACTCGATCAAAAGTTTATATATGAATAGTAGCTTATGTGTAAATATTTTAATTTTTCATGTATTTTCTTGTATTTAAAAATAAAATTATGTTTTATTATTTATATAAACATGTATATTCTGATCTTTCCGGCTGTTAATTTTTATCTGTTATACGTTGTTTTTATAAATGTAAATAATATTATTAAGTTAGTATAAAAATAATCTTCACCAACAAGCTACAGAAAGTGGCTTGGTGGGATTTTAGTTTTAGTAAAAATATAACAAGTGAAAAAAAAAAATCAATTGTAAAAATGTATAACTATACTATTAAAATTAAAATAAATAAATAAATTAGTTTTATATAGATTCCCTGTATTTAATTTTATAACCACTTACTCGACTGTAAGATCTGTTTTAATATATTGATAAAAACATTTCAAAATTAAAAAACATGTAACTTTGTAAATTTAAAAGGAAAAATAGTATTTTACCTACCTATCATTACTCGCACACAACGATCACGTCGCAGTGACGTCACAAGCTTAGTTAGCAATGACCCACCTACAAGAATATGAATGTACCAAAATCAATTTGAACCTTATTGACATAATTAAACATCAGCGATATGGTACCGTATTGTTAAATTAGATTATAATAATTAGCAATCCATACGGGGGTCGTTTTACTCAGCATTTCCAAAAAAGAGTTTTGATTTTCAATCTTATTATTGCTTCGTTGTTTTCAGGGGACGATCAGAAAATATCCAATTCAGGGTACGAGGATCTACTATAACTGCTGCGTCACCCCCTAAGTTTATCTCTCTCGAGGAAATCATGAAGGCAGCCCACGGAGTGCAGGACATGGCATTGGCTCATGAGATAGCCATTGACCAAGACTTCAGACTGGAGCCTTTTGAACCACCAGATAATAGGTATGATATCCATTCAATCAAATCCATAAACCAGTGGAAAGGTTGGCTCTAAAAAATCAGAATTTTAGTTTAGAAGCCTAATTTTAGTATCAGTAGATGGATTGAACATTTGTTCCTCCTGGATTTTTTTTTCGTCATTGCATGTTTACACAAAATGCTGGCAAATTTGTTTGACATATCATATTTAGCCATCTAGAGCAAAGACGGAAAAACAAGATATATTTAAAATCCCATATTTAGCCATTTTTCTACAGACATGACATACCATCATTAGAAATAGAGTAATCGTTCATGAAACAGGATATGTTTGACATATCATATTTTGCCATCTAAGACTATTGACATGTCTGTCACATTGATGTCATGTTGACATGTCTGTCACGTTGATGTCATGTTGACATGACACGTTAAATGTTTGTTGGATTTGATCATGCCATGTCTTTCTCGGTCTTCCTCGTTTTTCTGCATCCATCAACATTCACATTGTGAATCATTTTGGCCGCTCATTCGCTCTACATGTTCAAACCAACGCAGACTCCTTTTTTTGTCGATATTGCGTATCTCATCATGACAATGCACCATGTAACACAATGCATGAATCTTGATATTTGTGCACCCATCGTGCATAATTTTACCACACATTTGTCTAAGAGATTGCAATTTGAAGCATTCAGCCTACTTTAATTCTTATTTTTCCAATTCTATTTATTTGCCAAGGTGGGTGCACCGTTCTCCCTGTTCTGTTCTGGACACTAAATCTTCTTTCAATATCTTTGTCAATATTTCCATCCCTAGTAAACACACTTCCCAGGTATACAAATTCCCCTACCTACTCATTCACAGTGATTGCAGTTTTATTAAATAGGATAAAATCCTTTTTAAAATTAAATCTTTTTAAATATATTTATTGTGTTTCAGTTATCAAAAGCTTGTCAAGGAAACAATGCATCGTGCATTCTTTGATATCCTACGAGAGGAATTAAACTCTAATCCTCCTATCTTCAGGCAAGCCCTGGTACTCCTAGATGATGTCAAAGAGGTATATTTATTTGAAAATTTTTAGAAATAGTTTTTAATTTTTTTTAAAAAGGAGTAACCCGCTAAGTCTCTACTTTAGAAGCTTATCAGCAGGTGGGAAATAGGATATGGAAGGAAGTTTTGAAAAATACCACACAATACCCAGACCAATTGAGGAAAAATCTTTCTCGGATTTTTTCTAGCAACTGGCGGGAATCGAACCCGCAACCCCAGTTTCACAGTTAGCTGTCTAACCAACTGCGCCACGGCGCCTGCCTGTTATTTAGTTAAATATTGTTGGGTAATTCCTACAACTAGGTAACTCCAAAATCATCATTTTTAGGTTACCCACTAAAAACATATTTTTTATTCTCCATGAATGCTACAAATAGACAAATCATCATATGATTTGAATAAATCACGACTTCTCTATTTTTAGCATTTATGGTGGAAGATACAAATATGTAACTCAATACAAATAGGTAACTCAAAATTGCTGATTTTAAAGTTACCTTACCTCATGAATGTGTGAATGTTATCAAAACGTATCTTATTTACCAGATAATAATTTATATATTTTATAATTTTTCTATTTAAAATGAAACATTTGCATTCTTTTTACTTACTCAAACATTTCGATTTTGGGGGGCATTTTCAATGAGTTGTAAATAACTCGATTAAACGGTACTGCCGATGTGTTCCAACAGCAAAGACAAGCATTCAAGAAGCAAGCAATGTTGGCACTCCTGACTCGCGATGATACACTTCCCATATCCGCCTAGATTATGCCATATTTATACCTTTGTAAATTTAAGTAGACTAAGATTGTTTAGATTAAATGTTATTATATAATATATAATCAATAATGAAAATCTGTTAGGGCTTTCATAAGCCTGTTGATTGGTTAAAAAAATAAATAAAAAATACCTTAATATTAGAAAATGGGAAACAAGTTGTAGTAGAATGGGATGCGAACCTCGGACCTTTGATCCATGAGCCCACGACACTATCCACAACCACTTAAATAAATAAATATTGTTTTTTTACCATCAAAGCCTGACATATTAGTTGACAGATTGATTTATTTTTGTAGATTTTGTATTTTTAATTATAAATTATTCCATTTTTGACTCCAGACTTTGTCAATTTTTTTCCAGGGCTTATTCTCTATTCTCTTGCCTCGGCACACTAAGATTCGCGTCATGATCGAGGAAGTCCTGGATCAGTCCTTCATCAGGCAACAAGCGGAGAGTGGGGTCATCGACTTCCCGAAGTACGCTGCCTTCGTCATAGACCTGATGTCCAAATCAGCCGCTCCGATAAGAGATGAAATGATTCAGGACATTACCAAACTAGAAGATACGGTAAGATTTCAAATCACATTTTTTTAAAGAAATTACAGTTTTCTCAACAACGTTTTTGAAAGAAATTGTCTATGAAAAGGTAAAAAATTACAGAGATTTTTACCTGTTAATGGCTCGTTTACATTTAATGGTTTCTCCCATAGTGTAATGGCTGTGACACCCCCCTCACATACGGAGGGTTCCGGGTTTGATTCCCGGCAAATAAAAATGTGATTTTTTTAAAGCCTGTATTCAGCACTGTAATGAGGAAGTTCAGTGCTACGTGATATTGGATATAAAAAATGTTTTCTTACACGCGGTAAAATTAGAGCATTTAATTGTACTGCAAAATTTCTCGAAAATGTACGAAAAAATGAATAAAAATATCAACATTGAGTATGTCCAAATGCTTGTAGACAGGCTGAATTTCCTCCTTAGGGAGATATTTATTTATTTATTTATTAGTGTGTACACGGCACAAATGCCTTTTATAAACATAAACATAAATACATTTAACATAACAGTGTGCTATTACAAAATTATGAAATAATAAAACAACAATATATCTATACATACTTGTATTACACAGTTGTTTTATACATTATTCTAAATAATAACTGTGATTTTAATACTTGATATACTTAGGTAAAAAAAAATATTTAAAAAATTTATAATAATAAAAATAAAGATAACGCAGTATATTCAAAATAGCAAAAACCATAAATCATTGATTTGATGGGATTGTTGCAATGTATATTGAATGCCCAGGTATAATACTAACTGTCTCCTGATAAGAGCTTAGGGGTTCTCAACTGTTTTAAAAATAAAATATAAAAAGAAACGAAATAATAAACCCTTTTAAAAATTAAAAATTAAATATTAAAAATTATAAAATAAAAAAAATAATTTTAATTTTAAAAACTATAAAAAAAAACAAATATCTAGTCATACGTTTATAAATATATTTGACATGTATTTATTTATCCATTTCTTTTTCTCTTTTTACAAATTAACATAAATAGCATTTAGATCAAAATTTATTACAACAGCGAAAAAATATTTTTTAAAAGGGAATATGGAAGTCTAGGCATTTACAGGGCTTATGACCTGTCATTGGCTGGTTTGAGATACCACTTTACTCACTGTTTAACACTCTCCATTCCGCCTGTGTTTAAACATCCACATTTCCTCAACTCTTCCATCTGGTGACTTTTGTGAAGTAAAAGAGCTGAAACCTTCATCGTGTGGGTGAGATTCATCCGGATGAACCATTTCATCTACTAGGCAACGCCTGAAAACAATTTTTCAATTTTTATCTTAAACCAGCCAATGACAGATCATCAAACAAACAAACCATCACGCCGTTTCTCCGTAGGGGTAGGCAGAGAAGATAAAACGCCATAACACTATCTTGGCATACAGACCTTGCTTCCTCTACATTCATACATCTTCTGATGCACGCAAGCCGATTATTCCTACTTTTGACATGTCCATCTTCAAGTATTTGATGGACTTGATCGTGCCATGTATTTCTCGGTCTTCCTCGTTTTCTGCATCCATCAACATTCGCATCGTAGATTCTTTAAGCCGTTCTTTCGCTGTCCATTCGCTCTACATGTCCAAACCAACGCAGCACCCCTTTCTTGATTCTGTCAATAATGCATGTCTCAGCCTTACACACTACACGGATCTCGACATTTATGCACCTATCATACATCGTTTTACCACACATTCGCCTGAGGGATCGCACTTCGACAGCATTCAACCTACTTTCATCATCATTTTTCCAATTCCATACTTCGCTCCCATACATTAGAGTTGGCACTAGAACTCCATTGTGAACTGCTAGTTTAGCCTCCTGCGATAAAAATTTGTTTGCCAAAGTAGATTTTAGTGCGCCGTTCACCCTGTTCCCGGCAATCACCCTTCTTGGTGGACTGCCGAAACTTATGTGCTATCAGCCTTTTGAGCGCTGTTGGAAATATTTATGGCAGAATACTGATCGAGAGAGTAAGAAAAGTGACTAAAGATAGAGTGTGGGATGTACAAAGTGGATTTATGAATGGAAGAGGATGTATGGATCAAATATTTGCTCTGCGAAATATGAAAAGTTATAAGTGGCCAAACATCAGAAACTTTTCTGTGCATTTGTCGATCTGCAAAAGGCATTTGATAGAGTTGATAGAGAGAAATTGTGGAAGGTTTTATCAAAGTATGGAGTGAATGGTAACCTGACAAGGGCTATTGCGTCTCTGTATAAGGACAGCACAGCATGTGTGAAGGTGAATGGGACATTTACATCGTGGTTTAATATTCCGAAAGGAGTCAAACAGGGATGTGTAATGTCAATGACAGATCATAAGCCCTGTAAATGCCTAGACGGAAGGCTTATGAACTACTTTAAACCATTGTTGGTTCTGGTTATAACAGCTGTTTAGAATAGCCATTTAATTATGTGATTTCCGGTTTTCTCTATTTCTTGTTTACAATTTTTTAAATTAATATTAGCGTTCTTATAAT
Source organism: Micrasema longulum (assembly GCF_059751315.1). Classification (NCBI taxonomy): domain Eukaryota; kingdom Metazoa; phylum Arthropoda; class Insecta; order Trichoptera; family Brachycentridae; genus Micrasema; species Micrasema longulum. The sequence goes on from NW_028277543.1 coordinate 2,210,784, forward strand.
TTACCCAAATATTTAAATTTTGGTAGCTATTTCCAACGAGTTGTAAATACGCTTTTAAAATTAGTTTTTTTTTTTTTACAATACACATAAAGGGTAAAACAGAGTATTTAAAAAATAATTACATAGCAATGAAATATTTATTAACAGTAAAAATAGTAAACAAAAAATCCCACAAAGGTATGGCCTGTTCGTGGGTATACAAGAAATGTTTATGAATTTTTGCTCCTATAATAAATAGACAGTTATAATATTTTTGTGTAACATAAGTAAGAGAAAAGAAAATATCTTGTAAAAGATTATAAGGTATTTTGTTTTGTTTTTGTAGTAATTAAACAAGGAAATAAAAAATATCAAAAAACATAAAACTATTCCTTATCATTAAAGGGTAACAAAATATATCATAGAAAAAAGAGTTCATATCTTTAGTTTGAATCCAGGATAGTGCGTGTTTTTTAAAAGAAGGAAAATTTTGAAAGATTGGAATCAATTAAATGTTATTAGTTAAAAAAGAATCAACAATTTTAGGGCCTATAAAATATGCATGTCTCTGTGGAAATGGAAATCAAGTCGGGGTAGAGTGGGGTTCGAACCTCTGACATCTGATCCGTGAGTCCGCAACACTGCCCACGAGACCACGACCTGTTTTGATTTGTTAAGGGCACTGCAATATTTGTTTTATCTGAGATAGCTAGTAGTGTGTTTGTTTATTATACGTAATTGGATACATATACATTTTTTGTGATTAGAATACAAATACTTTTTTCAAATATTTTCTTTTATTTTATTTTATTAGGGAAATCAACAGTTCTACATACATATTTTTAGTAAACAAACAGATATAGTGTATAAACTCAGAACTAATAACAGATTTCCACATAGTATACAAAGTTAGTAAAGAAAATATATTACATATCAAATAAATACATACAATTTATACAAATAAAAATGTTATTTTCATGTACTCAATAATCAAAGATTTTTTAAATATTAATTTTAAGAACATTAAGTTACTGTAAATTGGGCGGGATAAGGACAAAAATGCTTGAAGAGAGGATAAGGAGGGGAGTGGAGATGTACATATTTATTATTATAATGTCTACTAAGTTACTAAGGCGGCCTCCGTGGTGTAGTGGTCAAGACGCTTGACTCACACACGGAAGGTTCCGGGTTCGATTCCCGGTGAGAACACAAAAAAAAATTAAAATGTGATTTTTCTCAAGCCTGGGTGCTCTGTGATGTAATTCACCACTGTAATTAGGCCTCCTGGCCTGTTGTGGTGCAAAAAAAAAAAAAAAAAAAAAATGTAAAAAAAAAAAAAAAATAATACATTTTTAGTGTAAATTTTAAATCTGACAGAGTGATCAAATATCTTTAAAAAAAAATAAACTTTTTTTCTTCACATGTAAAATTCCTACAACAGTATTTACAACATGTTTATTAACTATACGCAGTTGTTCATACAATCGTTTTATAAAATAATCTTGTTTGTTTTACAACATTAGTCATCTGATTGTTTATCTTGAAGACATTTGTCCAAATATTTTTGCATTATTTTCATTGAGTTTTATGTCCATGACTTTGACTTTAGCATTTTACATAATAATCAACATTTTCAAGCACGGTTATTTCCATCTGGTTAATGTTTCAAAAATTGAAATATTCTATTCGGGTCATAGAATTGATAATAGTCCAGAAACCGCATACGCACATCAAACAGAAGGCGACTCAACTACTCATAAATGAGTAGGTTTATGTTTCGACCCATTAGTTTCTTTGTAAACGTCGCTCAGTATGCAACTCCTGGTTTAAATTCAACTATGCCGTGTTTTGTCCTTTTCAAGTGTAGAAATACTGCTAGAATCTTAAAAAAAACAGGATGCAATCACATTTTATGTATAATTAGCAAATTAATGTGTATGTAACAAATGCTTTACTTAAAAATTGAATTATTTTTCCATCTGTCAGATTGTCGAAGAAATCAAAATGGACATTTCGTTAGTGTTGCCAGGGTAGTAATTTTTTTTACCCTACTTTGCTCATCCGGTGAGAGAACTAATGAAAATTGGACCTCGGATTAAACAACTTTGTGGTGGACATTTGGCTGACATTATCTTTAAAACATCAAATATTATTTAACATGATATAAAAATATCCGTTTTATGTAAAATAAAATTAGTTTTATATTTTAAGTTCAAAGTTCATTAATTCAATTACTCTTATTAAATGACCCTTTACTTATCTACTCTGTAGTGTCAATCAATATTTCCGCGTGCACAATAAAATTTTTGAGGAATTAACAGATTGCTTTTTTTTACCTTACATTTGTGTTATGATTTTTTCCCATTAAGCAACATTACGCAGCAACATCACGAATGCGCGCGGCAAAAGTGGGGCATAGTGGGGGGATTTTTGGACACAGCGGACTGTGTTGGAACGTATTCAAAAATGGTTCTACGCTCCTTCTGGACTATTCTTAACTCTATGATTTGGATTTATCATAACACAAATGTTTATTTTTAAAAAATATTTTTTATTTAAACGGAACAGTGTTTAAATATATATAATTATTTACAAATAATAATAATTCTGTCTACCAGATGCCACAGCAAAGGTAGACTGCAATCTTGTTCATCTGTTTGGTACTTTAATACTTACCACCCCTGTTAAATCAGCGATCTGGAAAAGCTACCGCTTTGCTGAACAACATCGCTCTGGATGTTGCTCTGTTCCATGTCTCCGAAGGGGTTTTCCGGAGCAAGATTCTCGTACTACTTTGACAAGAGTCTCTCTTATTTATTTTTTGTTTTTATAATGTGTGCGCCTTAAATTTAAGTTTGTGATGTCCATATTAGTTTTGAAATGAATTAATTTGAATTGAATAATAAACTGCCAAAATATTTTTAACTACATGTGTCGATTTTTTTCCCTTCTAGGTGGATATATTTCGCTCTATTTTAGAAACCCTGGAGGTTCTCAAACTAGATTTAGCCAACACCTTGATCGCAATGATCCGACCACATGTTCAAGCGCAGAGCGTTCAATACGAACAGGAGAAATTCAAAGAGTTTCTTGAAGTACAAGACGGTAAATATACTAGATATTTATTTATTTTCCATGACATGATTTATCTATTTACCAACTACATATTTTTTTCCATGTGTTTACCTCATTTGACAAAACCTGTATTGAGGTATTATTAATTTAATATTATTTTATTATTCTTTACTATCTCATTTATTTATTTGTTTTGACTAGTTTTTTATTACAAGCAACAGTTTAATTTTACATACACAATCACACAGTGGTTTTTATCTATGCAAATATACATGGTGTGTCCGGAAAGTAATGTCAGTGTTTTTTTTTTTATGATACTGTATGTCGGGGAAGTCAGCTAACGAACGCTGGGTCTCTCGGTCTTCTCCGGACATCTGGAGAGTAAGGACTGGCGTTTCCGCGGAAGTTGTTTTGTGACCTTGTGAAAAAGTCAAAATGCAGCGCTCGGTAGAGCAAAGGATGCCGATCAAGTTTTGCATAAACCTTGGCAATACTGCCGCGGAAACTGTTCAAATGATCAAGACTGCCTTTAAAGAAGATGCTTTATCCGATCGGGAAAAGCGGCGTCCCCTCGCCCCAAGGCCAGAATGAGCAGATCTAAAATCAAGGCGATGCTCATTGCATTTATTCCCAGATATTCAATGTAGTCAACTGGTTTTAAAATCTGGCAATAATAATTTATATCAAAAGACTGGTCCATCACGAGTTTGTACCACCTGGTACAACTGTGAAAGCTAAATTATACGTCGAAGTGCTAAAAAGACTGAAACACATGATTCATCGCGTCCGACCGGACACGGCTGCAAATTGCATAGCAACAACTACCGGTCTACCGATGAATAAAATGACTCGCCTACAGGCTGTATTAAATGCCGCAGCGAGACTTATTTTTGGAATCTCTAAATTCAGTCATATCACTCCACTACTTCGGGAATTGCACTGGCTACGTTTTCCACAGAGGGTGGAATACAAACTCTGTTGGCTTATGTATAAGTCACTGCACAACTCTGCTCCAGAATATCTAAGGGAACTCTGCATTCCAGATGAACTAGCTGACAGACGTCTTACGCTTAGATCAGCTACATCTACGTCGAAAGGAAAAGTTATTATACCTCTACGCAAACAGCGCACTAAAATCGGCGAACGTGCATTTGCGGTCGCAGGCCCTACGGCATAGAATGCTCTCCCAGCAGAAATCCGAAACTGTGAGAGTGAAGTGATGTTTCGGAAGAAACTTAAAACCCACTTGTTCTCTAAATCATTTGAATAAATTCTTAGCATGTGGTGAAAAAGTAGTATGAAAAAGTACAATTTTTTTCTTAAATTAAAAAGTTAAAGTTAAATTTATATCTTTATATAATCACTTTGTAAAGCGCCCTTGAGGTATTATATTATGAAAATGGCGCTATATAAGTTATCCATAATTATTATTATTATAACAATGCGCCGGCCCACAGCGCCTTCTTCGTCACCAACTACCTGGCCAAAGCAGGTGTTCTAATGATACCCCAGCCACCCCTACAGTCGGAACCTGGCTCCCCCCGATTTTTTCCACGCCTTAAAGGACCCATGAAAGGAAAGCATTTCAAGACTTTCAAGGGGATCCAAGCAGCTTGTACCACGGCCTTAAGGAACATTCCGGAGTAGGCCTACTAAGGCGCATTCGGTGCTTTGAATAATCGCTGGAGCTGATGCATCAACGCAGGAGGAGCCTATTCTGAAGAATTTCGATGTGTTGTAATGAATACTTTAATAATTTCTTTGTAATTTCAATTTCAATTTATTTATTTTAAAAACGTTTATGTACATAACAAAAAAATTCAATGCATACATAAAACAAAAAAATGAACACTAAAATTTAAATATACAAAAATGGTAAAATAAAAAATACCCAGCAATTATAGAGAAAGAATGCAATCCTCTCTGAACTTTTTTTCACTGTGTCGCAGACTCCGGATCTGGAGAACTGATGTTCGAATCCCGCTCTGTCACAACTTATTTCACATTTTTATACCTATGTTGATCGTAATACCACGGATCAATCGGAAAAAATACATAAGCAAGTATGCATTTCTTCTTTTCTCCAAACTATTGTAGCCAAGCATTCCCAGTATGAAGTCAGACGGTCAAATAATCGACTCACTGACATTACTTTATGGGCACGCCATGTAGATTGAAATCATGTTGTGTTGTAAAAATATCCTTTAGTTCTTGTACATCAAATATAAAATAAAAAAATGATATTTTTCAGATGGTTTAGAAAATACAAAGAAATGGTTACTAGGACATATAGATAAAGGTGTCACAAAGCCCACAGAATCTGATGGACTTTTTTTGAGGAACACGACATCGCAGACATTGGCCAAGGCTTATCTTGAACTTTTGGAGTGGGACATCAATAAAACTTACCCCGAGGTACTCCATCGAAAACATTAACCAACAATATTTTGAGTGTGTCCAAATGTTTCTAGACAAGACGGGATTTTACTCTCCAGGGAGCTATTAATATTTAAATTTATTGCAACAGAGATGGAAAACATTTTTGAGAAGAGATATGAAAGTTTAAGCATTTACAGGGCTCGATGGCTGATTTAAGCAGCAAATTTAAATATAATATTTGTATTCTTATAATTTACTCAAATATTTCAATTTTGGGTCCATTTACAACAAGTTGTAAATAACTCACTATTAGAAAATGGGAATCAAGTTGGGGTAGAGAGGGGTTCGAACCTCAGACCTCTGATCCGTGAATCCGCAACGCTAGCCACGGGACCACAATCTGCTGCACACTATAACATTCACCATTCTACCCATGTTTGAACATCCACATTTCTTCAACTTTTCTGACTTTTGTCTGAAGTTGTCATCAGTTGATGATGATGAAACATAAAATTATAAATTTGTACAAAGTTGCTTTGACTATGTAACTAGGGTATTTACCCAGTTCTAAGCCAGTCAAAAAAAATCTATAAAAAACAGTAGACATAGTGAAACACATAATAAAATACATATTTTAAAAAAACAGTAAACATAGAAAAATAAATAAAGGTATTAGACACAGTGAAACACATAGTAAAAAACATAGTTGAAAATGTAGTAAGAACAGTAAAAAATAAAGTAAAAATCGTATATAAAAAGCCAGTAAAATACAAAGTAAAAAGAAAATACATATTAAGAAACACAGTAAAAACAGGGTAAAAAATAATGATCCATCAAATACTTGAAGATGGACATGTCAAGATTAGGTAAATCGGCGTGCATGCATGAGAAGATGTATGAATTTAGAGGAAGCGAGGTCTGTACGCCAAGACAGAGTGATATGGCATTCTATCTTCTCTGCCTACCCCTACGGAGAAACGGCGTGATGGTTTGTTTGTTTGTTGTTTAAAAGTAATGAGTTTGCTTTTATGTTACATATATTATTTTATTGTATTAGGAGTCTTCAAAATGCAATGTCAAGTAGACGAAAGTGAGCTTTTCCGACGCCCTCTGCTCACGTTCAATAAAGCTGCCAAAGCTATTCACGGTATTTGCGCAATGTACGGCGAAGATGCTATGAATTATTGACTAATTTGTTGTAAAACAATGAAGGGAATATATTATTGAGTATTGTGCCCTCATGTTCTCTTTATTTGGAAAAAAACGGACACAACTTATCTTAACACCTAATGTTTCTGAGGAAATGTCAACAGATTTAAGAAATGTGGATGTTCAAACCTGGGGAGAATGGGGAACGGTACACAGCGTGTAAAGTGGCCACTTAATCAGCCAGTAAAAAAAAAAGCCTGTAAAATGGATGGTCTCATTTGCCCAAACCAATATTCAATCACCTGCTCCACAAACGTATAGTTTATATTATGTTTTTGTTCTTCTGTTCCGCCTTTTATAATATAAATAATATAGGTATACAGAAATTAAATATAAACATAAATACGTAGTGTTTAAAACATTTTGTAATTTCTCTCTGTATATTAAGTCTTCTTTGTATATTCTCACATGTAAATTATTATTTTTTTAATATATTGTTATTTGTCCTCGGCACGGGTAGGTCACCCCAGTGAGGTCACATTATTTTTATATTTTTTTATTGTTTATAAGGTGAAAAAAATTAATAAATTATATAAATGAGGCAGAGACGAGTTATGGTCCCGAGGGTAGTGTCGCAGACTCCGGATCTGGAGAACTGATGTTCGAATCCCGCTCTGTCACATCTTGTTTCACATTTTCTAGCATGGTTTTTTACGACCAAAAGAAACGACTCCAAAATTTTGTACATATTTGGATAAATCATAAAAACACAACAATTTCTCTACTATAAAAAAATTTGTAAAAAATAACAAGTCTTGCCTAGACCTCCTTCCTTTGACATAAATGTTTTTGCTCTCTGTTGCAATAAATTTTAATCTTAACAATTATTGTTAACTCATAAACCCTTTGATTAGTTTTTAGAATGTAACGATTTTCTCGGCACTTTTCAATCTTCTGTGACAATTTTATTCGATGTTTCTTTGTGAAACTCATGAATCTCAAATGTCTTTTATGTATTTCAGACTGTGATGATGGATGCGTCTCGCTTTGCAGACCTTGGCTATTCGATGTATCGACTCATAGCATCCGCGTGTGTTCTTCTCTCCAGCCCAACTTGTAGTTCAGCCAACGATGCTCTGGCTCTGAAGTTCAAAGTTGAACTGAAGAAGAAGATAGTTATTCTTCTTCAAACTGTTACAAACGACAGGTGTGTACAGCCATTTAAATCTTCAATAGTTTCTATTTTTGTGTGCGTAACAGGTAGTTTACAAATAAAATATTTAGTGCATACACAAACAAAAACTAATTTCAAATTGGTTGATTCTATCCTAAAATTCTGTCTTCTTCTGCTCTACTTAATCCTCATTCTAAACCTTCTTGCAGTGCTCTTCCTTTATGATTATTATTTAATATCTTTTAATATTATATTTCATATTTCTTCTCTGTGTGAACATAAATACTTAGCGTTGGCAACCAGTTTGTTTGTGTCTTTGGCTTTAATTGTTTTTTTTTTTAATTCCGTATTTCCTTGTTTTAATACTTTAAATCCATCAATCAAACCATTCATTTTTAGTGAGTTGGAGAACATCCTTCCGTCTCTCGCTGAGCAAGTTATATCTGATACGGACAAACTTCTCGAGGAGTTAAAGCTTGATCCTCTCGCCGACCAGATGAAAGATGTCATCAAAGGACAAGTTATAGCACTCAAGGATCCTCAACACAAAGTTAGGCAGCTTGTCCGTAAGTGAAAGTCCTTCATTATAAATAGTTTTAATCACCTTCCAAACTCCGATCGTAGATATTTTAAGACATGTACATATCACATTCCTTTTGATTTGTAGATATGAATATGTGGATAGCATAAGCAGTACTTCTAATAGCTTTGGTACACAGTGGATCATGATTCACTGTGTACTATGAACGTTTGATCCACCGTACCCTATGTGGCCATCTTGATTTTCTAATCAAACAAACACAAATTACTAACTTTGTTCATGATAGTGATGCTGTTAAATCTAACCAGAATACATGTAGTTTACAGTAAAATCAATGCCATATGAAAATGTTACGTGTAAATCAGACAAAGAACAAAGAAAACTTACCTTTTTAATTTAGGTGTGAGACATGAAAATGTTTTTTTTTTTAAAATAGACGCACCATGTGTATGCCCTGTCACAGCTACCAGCTGACTGGTTGTGACACATTTGCCTTATGATACCTTCATAGTGTTAGCAGAATGCAATTATAATGCTTATACTTTTACGCGCAGGGTACTTGATCCACTGTACCCACCTGAGCCTAAAAATTAACCAGTGTGTTTCCAAATAACCATTTCGTGTTTGTTTTCATAGATCAACGAGTGACAGAATTCCTGACAGAGATGCTCATATGTGGAGGCGGCTCCAAGCAAGTTCCTGTCGGTCTGTCCACCTTTAGTCCGGAACTAACTTCTATAGCCGGGACTCTTCTGCGTTTGGTCATGCATAATAAGGCGGTGTTTAGTCGGTATTACGCGGAGATCGTTGCCAGCGAATTGGATAATCACTAGAGACACAAGTTCATAATGTCTCATTTTGTCTTCTCCAACAAGATGGCACTGTGTCAGTTTTGTTGGAGACAGTTAATTTTATAACATTGAATAATAAATTAATCAAAGCATGTCAATTTGGCCGCCTTAGCGATCAATGTGTTTAATTAATCCTGAATAACTAATCAACACAAAACTATACCATAATCGACAAAACATCGTAACAGGAGCAATATTTCTCTTAGTTATAAAGGAATATGCTTTGAAAATCGAGTTTTGTTTCGAAGCCGAAACAGAGTTCGATTCTCAAAATATATTCCTTGATAATTGAGAGGAAAAAATGGTCTGTAAAATATTGTTTTTGTCGGTTATGATGTTTTGCTGATCGTGGCTTTATTTTATAAAATTACGTAATTTATGCAAAACAAATGTTTATATATTGCTTTATATAAAGTATCACACTACTGAAAACTAAACTACAATGTGTATAACATAAAATATAAGTGCAATATTGCCAATCAAATTAATAGGTTTTACAAATTATACAAATTGTACAAATCTTTTTTTTTTATTTCTGGCACCTACTTGCTTAATACTATAAAAATAAATACGTAACATGAATTCAACATATTGTATTTTTAATAATATGTAGGAATTTTTATTTTTGTATTTTAAATAACCAGTTAACCTTTTTAGCCCGGGGGTAATTAAAAAATACATGTTATTTAAGATTTATTTACTCCCATACCTACTGAAATTTAAAAGCGGAGAGTTTATGTTTTAATTACTGGTATCCTTGAGTATGTTTCTATTTATTTTCTGCTTACATTAGTAGTCGGCATTACACCGAAAAGTTTGTTTTTTAGTTTGACAGCTGACTTCTGGCTTGTTTGTTTTTGAACGAATTCTAGTCGTCTTTTTAAATGATATTTAAGCCAAGTTTTCAATATAATTCACTAAAATTTAACTAACTTAATGGAATAAACATACACTGTAAAATAATAACACGCGTTATGTGAAGTTTTTCGGTTCATTATCAATTTAACACCCATTGTTCATTGAAAGTTTGAGTAAAAAATAAATATGAAGTGTAAAAGATAAAAAAGTTCAAATATACCAACAATTTTAAAATAGTTCCTTTAGTAATTACAGAGTACAAAATATTTTTCATATCCACAGGAATTCATTCAGGTCTGAAAGGGTTCAATAAGGTTTTGTAAAAATTCAGTTTTTTTTGTTACAATATGAAACGATTTAACGGAAACATTAATCTCATTTTGTTTGGCATTATGACTTTATCCTTCAGAAGTAATTATTCCACTTTTTTATTAACAAATATTAATTTTAGGATACAATGTTTTCATCATAAACTACAGTAAAACCCCCTTTTTTACGTTTTTTAAGGGAACAAGAAAAAAAAGTGTAAAACTGAGGAAAACGCTAAAGCGAGGAAATGAAAAATGTATGGAAATAATAGAAATTATATCAAAATAAAATTGATTTGCTACACAATAGTGTATTTATCTGCTTGGACATAAAATAATATATATAGCCATGTCATTCGCTGTGCATAACTGTGTTTATTTAATATAAATTAATTAATTGGATTCCAAATTATTTTCTATTTTCCAAAAGTATTTTCCTAGTGTACAAATATACTTAAACATTTCGTTTTACTAATTATGGCTTGATATTGCTTTTTCAATATCAAATTGTTTATTTAACCAATAAATATATCGTTAATTTATTTCATTATCCTTAGTGATTATTCATTTTAGTAATTTTAAACTAACAAATTTACTTTAAACTGTAAAGACCGAGCAAAATAAAGTACATGCCTACTTTACTGTCATTTTAGTCAAAGACGAAATGTATTTATTTTAATATTTAGAATCTCCCTAAAAGTTGGCAATTCTGTTTTTTTCTAAATTTGGTAGGTTATTGTTTTTTGTCTCGTTTAGCGCTATTAGTTTCTTTTGTCTATGGTATCCAAATAGTATCTGCTTAAAAACAGAAGTTAAAATGCCGTTTTAGAAAATTCACCACGAAGCAGGATAAATAACCATAAAAATAAAACCCATTAACTTCCTTATATCATTACTCTTCCCCTTTTTGCATTTTTTTAGCAATCTGACCAAATAAATTTCACAATTTTTCAATGTTTTATTATCTGCTTTTCAGTTATGACCCGCGTTGCCAACCTCCATCAAGCTAAAATCGGTAGATTCAGAAAAATAAATTGGTAGATTCGTTTTCACCTGAAACAATTTCACAAAAATTAATTAATCTAGGTCTTACCGCGCTTTAGAAAACTGTTTTTTTACGAGTAGATTTATCATTGAATTTGGTAGATCAGTAGATTGCTCCCAAAATAGGTAGATCAACGGCAACGCTGGCATTAGATTGATGATGTTAGATTATAATTTAAGTGCTTCTGTTATAGATATAAAAAGATAAAAAAACATGATTTTTCTTAATTTGACTGCCAGTGTTTAAAAATAAACAAAAAAATGATTACCTAATATGAAACAAGCTCTGTGTGTGCCTACTATTTAGTGTTAACTTATAAATTTGAAATTTTTGACGAAATCGAGTTATGACCATTTTGCACTTAAACAATTAAATAACATGTAGACCACTTTTGCTCTAATAGATTTAATTGATTTAGTTCAAAAATGTTACATAAACCAGTTTAGTTCCTGGTTAGTCATTTTACATTTTTGTTTTTGGTCTTAACACAGTTATTTATTTTTACACATATCATTTTATTAATTTGGTATAGAATCTATCTTTTAAATGAAAATATCTTGTTTTTTTTCTAATTAAATTTCACTTTTGGTTTGTGTTGTGCAAATTTTCATAAACTTTTAAAACATTCAAATCAGCTTTAACTAAATGTTGCTTTGATTTTTTACTTTCATAAATAATTACACTATCAATTTTATTTTTTTCTAACTAGATACCATTGCAAATTAAGTTGGATTGTATAATTTGTATTGTAGGTACCAACATATGAATAAAGGGTAAACCAAAATATTTTTTAATAATAAAATGTTGCCAACCACACTATGTGTTTTGCCAATAAACATAAAATCTAACCCTAATTAATCAAACTGAAAGCTATGTAATATCATGTATTTATTTATAACAATTTTTATACCGATGAATAATTATATATCTACATAATATAATCATTTTTTTTTTTTTTTTAAACACCCCTCTATAGTCTTAATCAAATTCACTAACAGGAAACAGTCGGTGATTGTTGACTGTTTCTTGGTGTCAAATTCTATCTACCTTATTAAATTAATATGATAAAATAAACTGTTTTACTAAAAAGTGTTATTTCAATTTTAAGTCACTTTAAAATCAATATTTATAAATCACGCTCTTAGCCCCTTGAGGTATTATGTATATTATGAAAATGGCGCTAAATAAGTTATTGATAATAATAATAAATTACATGTGTTATTTAGACACATTCTTATTTTCGCAATGTAAAAAAAAGTTAGAACAATGTAAATACAAATATAAACATAACTGATAGAGAATGAAAATATTCAGTTCAAGGAAATTCAATGCAACATCAATAATAAATATTCTCATGACTCATTTGAATTGCAAGAGTTAGGAAATAATAACACCTGCATTGTAGGTAGGTACACAAAATAATAAAATGACTAATCAGTAAAAAAGGTCAACACTTCTTTCAAACTTTTCAACACTACTTTCAAACTTTTCAACTTCATAGTATTACCAACCCTGAACTTACTGGAATTAAATTACGGGGACAGTAATAAGCTGTGAGTCAGCAAATGAGATGAAATGGAAGAAAATACAAAAAAGACCCTTTATATTATATGTGTGTTACCATCGTGGACAGGGACTAGGCCTGCACTTAATAAAAGTATAACTGTGTTGATTCTCAAACACAAGTCTTATTACCTAAAAAAATTTTTTTTTTACTCAAATGCCATATCGTACCTGGGACTTCAAGCATGGTAGGTATATGATTCAACCACTTCATTACTGGGTGAAATGTCTTCACTCAATTAGATTTCAGGATTTTTATCCAGGTAGCCATTGAGTGGAAAACGTTTGTCCAGGGTTCTGACTTTATTTCACACAGAACTATATTTTTTATTCGCCTGGACATAAACAATTTAATAACACAAACAAAAACTCATTTTCAGTTTTTTTTTCTTTAGACAAAATTAGTTAATTTATTATATATTCACTAAACAAAGTAGTTGAAAATCCAAAAATAATTTTGATGAACTTGTTTTGAAGTTGGTACAGTAATATGGGGAGATTCGCAACTAAGGTACAGGATATCAAATAATGTGTTTTGCAGACCGCCAAAATCAAAACAATACTTCTTAAGCAATTTCCTGCTCTTTTTGCTATCATTGTGTACCTTAAGAAGTCAGTGGTTTTACGTTGGTGAACAAACTTTCAATAATTCTTAGAGATAACCCAAGGTAATGTAACAAATTATTACTTAAATCCATCCAGAGGCCAAACTAGAGGATGGGTCATGGGGTCTACCACAAACTCTGAATTCGGACAAAGAAATTTCAGGTTTCTGGACCCCAAAATATTCAACTTCTCACCCAAACAGTGCAAAACCGTGATCCGGATTCAATTGAATAAATTTGTAAAAAATTGGTTACTGGGTTTAGCTAGAGAAAAATCGGAAAATTTACTCAAAAACTTTTAAATAATAAATGAATATTATTTAACTGCATAGTAAATCAACTAGTAGGTAGTCTGCCTTAAATCATGTTGTACCTAGTTAGGCAGACTAGACATGATCCAAAGAAATTAATTACCTATCTGTGTATGTATTAGATAAAGAAATTGTTATTTTTGTAAATAAACCATAATTATTATCATTATTATCATTTATTAGTTTATCGTCTACAATAAAAATCACAAATATTAAGTTCACAAATGATAAAATCGGATAGACACTATATGATGTGAGGTGATGTCTGATTTTTTATGATAGAAACGGCTAGTGGGGTGAATAGAAACAACTAGTGTGATGAATAGAAATGTCTAGTAAGGTTGATACAAATGATTAGTAAGGTGAATGAAAACGACATGTGAAGAAGTAATAGTTCTACATTATCTTTGATGTGAAGTGAAAAAACATCTTAATTTTTAAAGAGATTTATTTTTGTTTGTACTTACTTGTCCTTTTTTATTTTAAATATATATACCTTCTTATAAACATTTGTCAGAGTTGTACTTTTCCGATTATTAAAATTAATTTAAATGTTTCCATTCACCCCATACGGCGTTGCTGTTGATTCATTTGAGGTGAAAAGCAAAAAGCCATATTTTATAATAAAACTTTGAAAAAGACTTATGTGAGAGCGACATAATTCAAGTTATTCCTAAAATTTTAAGATCTATAATTTGTTTTTATTTGCTTCACAATACCGATATTTACTAGGAAACTCTGGCTAATTTAAAGTCATTTTTTTTAACGAATGAAGACAGGTCTATGAATAGGTACAAAATTCATAATTACATTTTTTGTTGTTTTGTAAATAAATGATTAAATTTGATTGTACAAAAAAGTAATTACGTAAGCAAATAATAAAAAACAGTTTGGTGATAACAAAATACGCGCTTTGTATTTTAGTTATATGGGTTAATTTTCATAACAAAAATATACTTTAAAAAAATACATCTTAAAATTAAGCTATATCGTAATTTGGAAAAAATGCCCACCAAGACTTCAGCATCTGAGCGTTGGCCTTTCCTTTTTAAATATTTTTTCAGTTTATGGTATATAAATATGGTATGACATAACCATGAAAAAAAACATTTTTAACCCATGCTGCTATTATAAAAACAGGATTTATTTGCTGTTTATAAATATGATTTTTTACGAGTGGTTATCTGTTCTTTCCATGCTAATCTAGGATCTCAAACCCAATTTAAACTGTATCAGAGGTTTAATGCTTTGTAATTCCTTCGTTAGAAGATTAAAAGATTTTGGACCAACATGTAAAGAGTTATGTTATTGTTAATCTATAATTATAGTTGTTGTGGAGAGAGGTAGAACAAATAGTATTTTTCTTTAGAGATATTGACATTACAGTATAATTTAGGAAGTAACAAAACCACGACAATTTCTTATTTTTCATGAAGTACCTACTTACGACATTGATATTTTTGTACACGTCTCTATTTTCTTGTAGGCCTTACATTTTTTGTATTGTCAAGTTTGCGACATTGTTAATGTCATTGTTTTTTTCGCGATGCAATGTGAGTGAGATTTGTGAACGAAAGATTTGTAAAGTGTTATGTTTAAAAATGAGATAAATGCCGATATATTTTTAGTGAAATGTTAACAGTGAAGTATCATAAAATCAATATGAATCGGCAAATTGTGTGGTGTTACCTGTTTATGTTGACGTTAATGGAAGTCGTAAAAACTAAAGTGACAGAACAAGGAAATAGTCATGGTAAAAAATCGATTTTATTTTGGTTTCTTGACTCTTAAAATAAATGCAGATTCTTGATATTACTTTTTTTAGTATTGAGTTACGAGGAATCGTAGAACGCTCGAAAAGGATGCATTTTTATCGGTTGTTTTATTTTGGTGTAGATTTCGTAAATATGAAATACAGAGCTGCGTGGAATGAATTATCGCAATACGAAAATAAATTTAGTTTTATGTAATATTTTGGGCATATAACGACCTATTCATTATCAAACGTATTGTTTTTATACGTCGGCGTAGTTTTGTGTCTAAAATTGTAAACTTTTTTATGGTTTTGAATATTGACACTTATTATAGGTCAACTCTGCCCCCCATATGATTAATTATTACCACCCCAGTAGCTCTTTGATCGTTTTCTGGTTATTAAATAACAAAATAAAAACGTGTTACCATGTGAAATATTGTATCATACAAATTGTTTTGCATTCTTGCGAGTTTATTTATTTTTCATTTGTCAATATCCAATCAGTAAGAAAAATGTTAGTAAAGAAGTGTTGTTAATTATCATTCAATATTATCAAAACACTTTTTGAAGAGGTAACAATAAATTGGAACGAGAAAAAAAAGTTTTAACACCTACCTACACGAATATTCAACAATTTGCAATGTTTTTATCCCCATAAGTGATATAAGCAAAGGAGGCGGTCTACTCTGGAGACCCTCGCTTATAGTAATTTACTACCGCTGGGTGATCTCCTCGTTATGACGAAGGAGAAGCAACTGCGCACATGGCAAGAGTTTGGGTAGCCTTCTCCCAAGCCGAGAGTAGACATTTTTTCCAACTGAAGCAAAATGTAATAAAAAAGCCTCGGCTTTCCAAAGTGATTCTAAACAAGTTTGAGACATCCACCATATGCTGAATGCGTATTGGGCACTGTTGCAATGGTTCTCACCTGTTCAAAATCCATGCCCGGGACTCTGATATAAACCATGTTTTTTTTAATGCCCCGTAAATGACTTTTATACGGACTCCTATCCGACCTCTCTGATATTAACATCCCATTCCCTACTCATATTCTAATTCTCCCGTCACCACCCAATAAATATGTATTTAAAATTATTTGGTGTTAAGTTGTAAATGTTTTTTATTTTTTTTTTTTATTTAGAAAAACCACAGAAAATTTATTAAAAAATGTATGTCGTTATGCAGAAAGAGTCCAACCCTCAAAATGCTAAAAATTTGTTCAATGCCGATTTCGATAGCTTACCATGATATCTTTATGTCCTGAAATCGTCCATGCTCCAAGTGCTGTACTTTTTTCCAATGAAAAAATTTAAAAAATAAAAAAAAGATCTGCAGAAAACAGTCAAACCACTTAGATATTTTTAAAATTAATATAACAGTGATAGCCGTGATGTGGGTTAGAAATTTCGTTAATTGGCAAAAAAAAGTATAACACTTGAAGCTTAAAGAGTATGAGTCCAATTTCAGTTTTTCACGACCATACGGGTGTTCTTTAAATCCCGTCACATCCGAAACCACGATGATCAGTATGAGCAAGAAGACATATTGGCACATTAAAATATTTTTTTAGAACGAATAAAATTTAAAAAATAAAATATCCAAAAAAGCAAATGGTTGCTTACTTCTGCAGGGGTGAAATGAGGAGGGGGAAGGGGGAAATCTGATACTGCGCCGCGCTCCCCTCGTTTTTCCCCTGTAAGCAACGATTTGTTTTTTAAAATATTTAAAAAAAAATTTTGTTCTAAATATTATAAAAATATGCTAATTTGTCTTCTTGCCCATACTGATGGTGACAGGGTTTAAAGAACACCTGTATAATACTTTTTGTAGACATACTAATGAACAAATAAAAAATAGAAATATATATTATTAAATAATAATATTTAAAGAATATCAATAGAGATAGTTAAATGAAATAATAATGATTTTGTTCTCAAAGCGTTAGGAGTGATGATTAAGATAAGAAAAGACTAGGATAAAATAAGGAAAAGAAGGGATTATGTTGAGGAGATTACCCTTAAAATGTCTATAAAGAATAGAAACAAGAGAATGATGTGATAGTAATACATATTAATTGAAGTAGTTGTAATTTTAAAAAAATAATGAGAAAGTTGAATAAAATATATCAAGGGAGGAACAAATTTTGTTGTATTCTGTGCAGCTACGGATAATGCAGGAATTTTGAGTGAGGTTATTGGATGGTACAGTATTGTAAAAAAGTCGGACTTGTCTGGTTAATCTGTTAGCGCAGTTTAGATTGATGTTTTCCAAGAGATAAGTACTTTCAATTATATTATTCAAGATCTTGAGTAAGAAGCACAAGTCAGAAATATTATATAATATGTAATGTTTTCTAAATATTAAATACTTACCCACTGACTTGTAGATATTACTAACACATGTGTAAATATCTAAATAAACAAAAACTCGACGCTGGCTAGAACACCCCAGTTGGGAGGTGAAAAGGCCATATAAAACAAAGAAGAAGAAAAAATTCCTATAATTGGATTTAAAATTTATATTCTTTAATGCGCTTACTTTGAAACATGCCAAATATTTAATATTTGTTTACAAAAATCGACGATGTATGCAAGAGGAATGATTTGCCGATGAATGTCGATTAATCCAATGTGATGGTTTTGGAACGATACGAAAGTATGACAAAATGTGAGATCACTGGGAATGGGGTTACATTGAAACAGGTAGAGTAATTTGTATGTCTGGGAAGTATGTTTACTAGGGATGGAATGACAGAAATATATTGAATGGAGGGTGAGTGCCGGGAACAGAGTGAATGGTGTACTTAAATTTGCCTTGACAAATAAATGTTTGTCGCAAGAGGACAAATTAGCAGTTCAAAATGGAGTCCCGGTGTTGACCTTGAATTATCGGAGCGAAGTATGGACTTGGAAAAACAAGGATGAAAGTAGGTTGAATGCTGTTGAAATGTGATAGGTCCACAATGCCGAGATCCGTACATTATGTAAGGCTGAGAGAAGTATTATCGGCAAAATCAGGAATGGAGTTCTACGTTGGCTCGGACATTATTATTTTGAATAAAATAAACTTATGCAATGTATTCCGAAAGTAGAAATGTTTCTGAAACATTCCGTAGGGCTTTTATATAAGTTCTTATACATTTAAAAAAAATGACATTTTAAAATAAAAAGAGAAAAAACATAGCTATCCCAGTTAAGCTAGAACCGGACTGTATCCAGTGGCTAGTGTCGCGGACTCGTGGATCAGAGATCCCAAGTTCGAACCCTGCTCCCCACAACTTGATTCCTGAACTCAGGTCGCGAACATAGACTACTTATATTCTACTTTTTTTTAGTTTATTTCATACATCCTTCTTTCTTCTACTCGGAAAATGGAAGAGTTGAGGAAGTGTGGATGTTTAAACATAGGTGAAATAGTGAATTTTACACAGTTTGTAAAGTGGACAGCTCATAAGCCCTGTAAATGCCTAAACTTCCATATTCCCTTCTCAAAGATGTTTTTTCTCTCTGTTGCAATAAATTTGGGTCTAAATAAAACTCCCTGGGGAAGAAATCCAGCCTGTCTGCAAGCATTTGGACATACTCAAAACATTATTCGGCGGCCTCCGTGGTGTAGTGGTCAAGACGCTTGACTCACGCACGGAAGGTTCAGGGTTCGATTCCCGGTGAGAACACAAAAATTAAAATGTGATTTTTCTCAAGCCTGGTTGTTCTGTAGTGTAATTCACCACTGTAATTGGGCCTCCTGGCCTGTTGTGGTGCAAAAAAATGAAATGAAAAAAAAAAGAAAAATTATTTTATAATTTATTTATTTTTTTATTTTCATTTCATTTTTCCCTTTCCGCACCTAATGGTGCACAGTGCACTGTATTGGTACATCAATCGCAGCGTATTCTGTTTTTTTTTTTGCATGAAGATAAGATGATCAGTCTTACGCTTCAGGTACCAGTTCAGGGACTATGTAATATTCTGGTGTGAAAACACCCTTTTAAATAAATATTTCATATCAACCATGACGGAAATTGAACCCGAGACCTCTTACACATTATTTGAGACATTAGTCCCAACTCCATGGGACTAAAAGTCCTGTGTTGAGTTGGGATGAGCAATTAGTTGACACACACACATGAGTATACCATCACAAATATTATATAGGATCAGAAACACAACAATAATTATAACAATAAAAAAACAAATATATGGCACACCATTGTATAATAATTTATGAACATGATATGAAAACATCACAGTGTTGATATACTTTTATGTCGCATCATTGAGTAGTAATATTAGTTATCAGGTATTGTTATTTGGTAATTATTAACTCACACGAAATATTCCGCAGTTAATTTTTATCTCCAACTTAATATCTTATTCTTTATACATATCTTAATCTGACTAGTCAAACCTTTGCAGTATATCAATATTTGAATTTTTATCTTCATATGCAAATGTTATTGTTATAAAAGGGCACAAAACATTTGAATTTGCAATAAGGAAGTTCAGCTGTATTCATTTAATTTTTTTTTGTTAATAGATTATTAAACTAAGCCTAAAGTGTTAAAAAATATTTTTATGTTTTGTATTCTCATTGCTATGATTTTTTAAAAAGTTTTGTAATTTTGAAATTACTTCGCCCGTGACGTCACTAGTTCTCATCGCTGAGTTGTCCTGACATTTGAAAATAGAGCCCCGTAGCTGTCAAAATATACTAAACATTGAAAAAATGTCTTCCCGGAAACTGAAAATCTATCGCAACACATATCAATGCTATCATTGATTGGTTGATTGACAAGACCTTGTGAGGTCGTTCAAAGTAGTTGTTCCGGACGCGTAAAATCGAATAAATTAAAATAATACATTAATTAGAAAGGATCCCCGGTAAATGTATAGAACTGATGGCTGGGCTCTCAATAAAGATAAAATGGTCACTTTCGAGCCTGGCCTCAGTATTACCGGGGAAAAATAGCTAGGTTAAAATGAATAAAATGTACAAAAATATATTATGTAAATGTCATGTTGCGCGCGTCGCGGCTGCCGACGAAATGGCCCGTACGGGCATTGAGCGCCCGTATTTACGCCACCTGCGGCCGGCGGCATGTAGCGAGTGGCGGGGAAAGATTACCCCCACCACTCCGAGGCAGCCGGCGCGGGTGGGATGGCCGACTCACGGAGCCCGACGCGCACCGCTTTATAAGGCGGTCAATTGGAGATATTAAATCAGTTGAGTTCCTAACTCTGAACAGTTCACACGTGTTTTATTCCGTTCTCCGTCCTGTTCGCCTTCCTGCACTTCGCTCTTCGCTCCGCTCTGCCTGCTGACTGCCTTCGCCTCTCTGCACCACTTGGACCGGGTGGAAAGTCCTTTTCAGGGCTATTGAGGTTGACTTGCGGTCGGCGCAGCTGTGCTCCTACCTTCCGACTTTGTCTTTGGCTCTGTCTGGGAGGGCGGCTTCCCACTTACGCCGGGAAGCTTGACTGCGGCAGACGCGGGTGACGAACCGGCGAAACTTTCATCGTGGTAACGCGTACGTTACATTTGGTCCTTCGGAGCTAAGGATCGTCGCCAGTGGTCTCCAGTCTACAACACACCTACAGCATGCCGGTCAACAGATCGCCTGTGTCGACGCGTTCGGGAACGCGTCGAGACGCCGGCACGGAGCACGAAGAGGAGCTTCAGGAGCCCCAACCGGGGTCTGTACGAGCACATCAGGAGGAGCCCCAGCCAGGGCCTTCACACGACTGCCAGGAGGAGCCTCATCAAGGACTTCTGGAGGAACAAAAGGACTCGGACGAGGGATCCGCACCCTCGGAGCGGTCCATCTCATCGGCGACATTTCGCCGACAGATGGAGGAACGCGAGGCGCATCACGAGAGGCAGGTGAGCAGCCTCAACGAGATCATCGCCGCGCTGAAGGCCGCCAACGCGAGAGAGGACGCCAGACGAGACATGGCAACCCCCCTCACGCCCACCATCGAGAGGGACCTCACATCGCACGGGACGTCGGAACCGGCTCACAAGCCGCTGCCGCTGACGTCAGACGCGTCTAGGACCGACGCAGCCCTCAGTACGAGGGAGGCTGCCGCCGCACGCCACGCCGCACGCTACGCCGCTGATCCGGAGGATACCGGAGCGGCGTACATCCAGCAGCCGAGCCACTACGACAGCAGCCGGGCGAGAGACGGGGCCGCTTGGAAGCGCCCTGTCACCGACGCGGAAGCAGCCTTCAGCACAAGGGAGGCCGCCGCCGCACGCCACACCACACGCTACGCCGCTGATCCGGAGGACACCGGAGCGGCGTACATCCATCCACCGAGCCACTACGACAGCGGCCGGGTGAGAGACGGGGCCGCATGGAAGCGCCCTGTCGCCGACACGGAAGCAGCCTTCAGAGCAAGGGAGGCCGCCACCGCACGCTACGCCGCTGATCCGGAGGACACCGGAGCGGCGTACACACTTCCGCCGAGCCACTACGACAGCGGCCGGGTGAGAGACGGGGTGCCACGGAGGCACCCGGTCGCAGAGGCGGACTCCAGGACGAAGGAGGCCGCCAACACACGCTACGCCGCTGATCCGGAGGACACCGGAGCGGCGTACACATTTCCGCCGAGCCACTACGACAGCGGCCGGGTGAGAGACGGGGTGCCACGGAGGCACCCGGTCGCAGAGACGGACTCCAGGATGAAGGAGCCCGCCAACACACGCTACGCCGCTGAGCCGGCCTACGCCGGAGCGACAAACGCACATTTACAAGGCCGCTACAATGAGCGGCATCGGGACAATGAGGCGCCACCCGCACACAGCCGAAGGGAGGACGCCGACGTACGCTACGCCGCCGGGCCAGGCGAGCCCGTAGCGGCACGTACTATACCACTGGGGGGCTACGAGTTTCGTGACCCGGTGAGCGCGTGGGTACAAGAGGGGCTACCCACGGAATACATGCCGCCGGGTGCCACCGGCGAGCCTGTGACGAAATACAGACAGCCGCCGGAGTGGCACACGTTCATGGCGAGGCAAACCGGCGCTAGGGATCTACCGCAATTCTCCGGCGACCCGCTAGAATGGCGAATATTTAAGGCGCAATTTGATCAATCGACACAGATGTGCTCCCTTACAAACGCGGAGAACATTCTCCGTCTGCAACGAGCCCTCACAGGACGGGCCAAGGCCACAGTGTCGTCTTTGCTGGTAGATCCCCGAAATGTGCCGGACATTGTGAAGATGTTAGAGGCCGCCTTTGGACACCCGGAGATCGTCGTGGACAGAGTACTGGAG
Organism: Micrasema longulum; assembly: GCF_059751315.1. Taxonomy (NCBI): domain Eukaryota; kingdom Metazoa; phylum Arthropoda; class Insecta; order Trichoptera; family Brachycentridae; genus Micrasema; species Micrasema longulum. The sequence goes on from NW_028277543.1 coordinate 2,233,653, forward strand.
CGGATAAGAAAACTCCCTAAACTGGCCGACAACGCATCCCTGGAGGCCCTGACGGACTACGCGGTCGCGATAAGAAACGTCGTATCGACCGTAGAGGGCCTCGATGGAAGCCACCTCTCCTCCCCGAAGCTTCTGTCCGAGATGACTCAGAAGCTGCCACGAGTCGAGAGGATGATGTGGATTATGTCACGAGCGGATACCGTGAGAAAAGCTACCCCCAGGGATCTGGCACTGTGGCTAGCGAGACTGACCGGTGCAATACCGAATGCGGGTTGCATCGGGATCAGCACGGAACCCGCCCGAGTGGAGAAAAGGCGTACCCAAGAAAGGCACGTGTTTCTCACTCAGGACAAAAAATGCCTGTTCTGCGACATGAGTGGACACGCATTCGGACAATGCCGGAAGTTTCTCCGGAAAACGGTAGAGGAGAGGTGGACAATTGTGCGTGCCAAGTTCGTGTGCTACGGATGCCTGGAACCGGGACACAAAACGACCACCTGTGAAGCGGCGAAGTGCGACGAGTGCCACGGGCGGCATCATCGGTCGCTACACCGCGAGAGAGGGGACAGTACGCCGAACGAGCAAGTCTTATTGACAAGGCGAACGGAAGTCCCAGTGACCTTCAAGGTAGTGCCAGTAACCTTGAAGGGCCCGCGTGGGTCAATGGAGATCCACGCACTACTAGACGAGGGTTCATCGGTAACTCTCCTCGAGGAGGATGTCGCCCGTGCAGTGGGCGCCACCGGGGCCTGCGAGGAGTTGAGACTCATCGGTGCCAGTGGGAACACGGACACGCTACAATCACAGCGTGTATCCGTAATCCTCGTTAAAGGAAACAAAGAATTTGGTGTCCAGGCACAGACGGTGCGGGTCATGGATCTGCCGCACCGCAACCGAAAGAGCACCAAGACACACGGACCAGGCATCAAGCCGAAGATGTTAATCGGTCTTGATTACGCCACCCTAATGGTATCTACAGGCCCGCCAGTCCTACAAGAGGACGGGCGGCTAACCATCGAGACGGCCCTAGGAGCCGTCACCTACGGCGGGGCTGTGCACCCCGCCTTTGAATTACCCCCAGACGGCCAGGGTGAAAGGGACTTAGCGGAACTGGTAAAGAAGAGCTTCGCCGTTGACTCGCTAGGTGTAACCACCCTGGAACGTTGCCGCGCCGCAGATGTGCGAGCGGCGGAGCTCATGAGCAGCTCAACCACACAACTACCATCCGGACGATGGGAGACCGGTTTACTGTGGGCGAAAGACGGAGATTCTTTGCCCTGCAACCGGCAAGCAGCCATGAAGCGGCTGCACTCCCTGGAAAATAAACTACGGAAGGATCCGATACTGGCGATCGCATATCGCGCCAAGATGGCGGACTACATTGAAAAGGGATACGCCGTCAAACTAAGCCGCGAGGAGGTAGACGCCCACCATTCGCGCAAATGGTACCTGCCCCACTTCGCGGTGACAAACCCCAACAAGCCTGGCAAGATAAGGGTCGTGTTCGACGCCGCCGCCCAGTTCCAGAGGACGGCGTTGAACGACCATCTACTGACGGGACCTGACCTGCTTTCATCCCTCCTCGGAAACGTGATCCGCTTCAGAGAGAGACGAGTAGCCATCGCGGCCGACATACGGGAGATGTTCCTGCGGATAAGAATCCGGGAAGCCGACCAGCAATCGCAGCGGTTCCTATGGCGGACGCAGGACGGGCAGGAGCCCGACACGTTTGTCTTCGCGTCCATGATGTTTGGAGCGAAGTGCTCACCCAGCAGCGCGCAATTCGTGCGAAACACAGTCGCACGAGCACACGCGAAAGAATTTCCCGCCGCAGCAGAGGCGATCGAGCACAATATGTACATGGATGACTACCTAGACGCCACAGACAGCGAAGAAACAGCTGCAAGCCTGGTACGAGATGTTACCCTCGTACTCGGCAATGGCGGGTTCCGGCTCACCGGGTGGGCTTCAAACAAACCAGATGTCCTGAAGAAGTAAAGGCCGACGACCGGCCAATACAGCAGTCACCATAGGGGAAGAAGTAATGACGGAGCGGGTCCTCGGGATCGTATGGGATCCCAAGAGCGACCTATTTATATTTCGGCACGGAGCCGAAAGTGCAGCCATCCCGGAGCGACCCACCAAGCGCGGCATGTTGAGCGCCGCCATGAGTATCTTCGACCCAGTAGGCTTCATTGCGTGCCTCACGATACGGGCGAAGATATTGCTGCAAGCCATCTGGAGGACAAACACAGGTTGGGACCAACCGCTGCAACCGGACCACGCCGAAAAGTGGTTGGAATGGCGCGACCTGCTGGCAGCGAACGGCTGTACAATACCGAGATGCTCGCTGCAAGGGCAGAAAGAACCCGTGACACTGCACGTGTTCTGCGACGCGTCAGAGCAGGCATGCTGCACAGTGGCATACTTTGTGGGGGCCGATACCACAAGTTTCGCAATGGCGAAGTGCAAGGTGGCCCCCCTAAAGCCTCTGTCAGTGCCTAGACTAGAACTCCAGGCAGCGCTACTAGCGGCAAGGATGGCCGCCACCATAAAAAAAGAGAGTCGAGCTCTCATCACCCAAACCGTGTTCTGGACGGACTCGAGCACGGTCCTGTGTTGGCTGCGAACCGACCCACTGCGGTACAGCACGTTCGTCGCAAACAGGCTGGGCGAGATTGACGAGCTCACAGACGTACGGGACTGGAAATGGGTCCCCACCAAGGACAACCCAGCCGACATAGGGACCCGCGACAAGGGCCCACCCGACCTTGCGAGGTCGGGACTATGGTTCGGAGGCCCCGGCTTCCTGAGAAAAGGGGAAGCCGACTGGCCGAAAGAGAAGAGGTTACTACAACAACCGGACGAGAAGACGCTGGAGCGGAAACAACCCCGCCACTTCGTGGGCCACATCAGACGGACGGAGGCCCTACCCCAGGTGCAGCGCTTCTCGTCGTGGACCCGACTCGTCAGGGCGACGGCATGGGTGCTGCGATTCATCGCACGATGCCGCCGCCACGAGTCCCTGCCGTCCCCAGGGGGGACCTTTGAACTTCACGCCTCAGAAACACGGGCCGCAGAAATCATGCTGCTGAAGCGGTCCCAGGAGACGGCTTTCGGAGAAGAGCTGGAGCTCCTGAGACGAAAGGCGCCTATCCCGCCGCACAGCCGCCTCCATGCAGCGGCACCCTTCTTAGACGAAGAGGGAGTCATCCGGATGGGAACGCGCATCCAAGCGGCACAGAGCTTCGCAGAGGACTGCAGCGCGCCGCCTATCATGGACGGGACCTGCCCATACACCCGGCTGCTGATCACGCACAGCCACCGGAAGGGTGGCCACCCGGGAGTCGAGAGGACGATCGCCGACCTGAGAGCCAGCTACCTCATCCTGCGACTCCGCGGGGCTGTGAGGAAGATAACACGATGGTGCCCGCTGTGTAAAATGCTGCGCAGCCGGCCCCAACCCCCGCTGATGGGGCAACTGCCTGAGGCCCGACTGGCCTTCAGGACGCCGCCGTTCACGCACTGCGGGCTTGACTTCTTCGGGCCGATGATGATCACCAACGGCCGAAGAAAAGAAAAGCGCTATGGGGCACTGTTCACCTGCCTCACCACACGCGCGATCCACCTGGAGCTAGCGTCGTCCCTCGAAAGCGACTCCGCCATAATGGCCATAAGAAGGATGGCCGCCCGCAGAGGCTGCCCACACGCGTTATACTCGGACAACGCTACCAACTTCAGGGGAGCGGACAAAGAGCTGAAACAGGCCGTAGACGAGCTCCTGGCGGACCCCAGAATGCTCGCCGAACTTACAGTTCGCAAAATTGAGTGGAAATTCATTCCGCCCTCATCACCTCATATGGGGGGAGCGTGGGAAAGACTCGTGAGATCTGTAAAACGAGCCCTCCACGCAACCCTCAACGAGCAGGCTCCAAGAGAGGAGACCCTCAAAACCATATTGGCTGAAGCAGAGTACACCGTGAACAATCACCCGCTCACGCATGTGTCAACCAAGCCCAACGACGAAGCACCGCTGACCCCGAACCACTTCTTGCTCGGGTCAGCCAACACACAGCCAACTCTGGCATATTATAACAAAAGGGAAGAAGGGGCCTGCCTTCATAAGCAATGGAGGATCGCCCAGAAAATGGCCGACATGTTTTGGCGCCGATGGCTGAGGGAGTATCTTCCCACCTTGGCGCACAGGAAGAAATGGCGCGAGCCCGCGCCTCCAATACAGGTCGGGGACCTCGCGCTCATCATGGACCCAAATCTGCCGCGGAATTCTTGGCCTCGCGGCAGAGTCACCCGTGCAGAACCAGCAGCTGACGGACAAGTACGAGTCGTCGAGGTGCGGACCACCAACGGCACCTACACCAGACCAGCGGTGAAGATCGCCGTACTAATGAAGGAAGAGGAACAACGCGCCCAGCAGGAAAATAGTACAGACTAGCTGCACGGGGGGAGTGTTCCGGACGCGTAAAATCGAATAAATTAAAATAATACATTAATTAGAAAGGATCCCCGGTAAATGTATAGAACTGATGGCTGGGCTCTCAATAAAGATAAAATGGTCACTTTCGAGCCTGGCCTCAGTATTACCGGGGAAAAATAGCTAGGTTAAAATGAATAAAATGTACAAAAATATATTATGTAAATGTCATGTTGCGCGCGTCGCGGCTGCCGACGAAATGGCCCGTACGGGCATTGAGCGCCCGTATTTACGCCACCTGCGGCCGGCGGCATGTAGCGAGTGGCGGGGAAAGATTACCCCCACCACTCCGAGGCAGCCGGCGCGGGTGGGATGGCCGACTCACGGAGCCCGACGCGCACCGCTTTATAAGGCGGTCAATTGGAGATATTAAATCAGTTGAGTTCCTAACTCTGAACAGTTCACACGTGTTTTATTCCGTTCTCCGTCCTGTTCGCCTTCCTGCACTTCGCTCTTCGCTCCGCTCTGCCTGCTGACTGCCTTCGCCTCTCTGCACCACTTGGACCGGGTGGAAAGTCCTTTTCAGGGCTATTGAGGTTGACTTGCGGTCGGCGCAGCTGTGCTCCTACCTTCCGACTTTGTCTTTGGCTCTGTCTGGGAGGGCGGCTTCCCACTTACGCCGGGAAGCTTGACTGCGGCAGACGCGGGTGACGAACCGGCGAAACTTTCATCGTGGTAACGCGTACGTTACAGTAGTTCACTTTAATTTAAACCATTTTTATATATATTTTAAAAAAATATATTTTGTTTTATTTTTATTTTTTATCTTATTTTGGTTGCATTTATGAGCACCCACTACTTTAGCATTTTTTCCTTAAGTTTCAAATATATTTATAATATATTCAAGTACATGTTTATTCTTTAATTTAATTTTTTTTTCTGTTTTTCTACTTAAAAAAAAATGTTTTAAACCACTTTATTTGGTTTTTGTTGAGTTGTTTTTCTTTCTTTCTTCTTAATACTGCTTCTTTATCAAGGTATACTTAATTAGTACTTAACTTAACTTAATTAGTACTTTGATGAAGCCGGTCGGTAGAAAAAATAGTGATTAATAACAAGGTTTTTAAAATTTATTTTACTATAATGGATGACCACAAAGTTAGTGCTTCAAATATAAAATTTATAAATAATTATGTATTCATTATTTTATATGTGTACAATATTGTGTTAACTTTTTTTATTTGAATCTTAATAGAAACTAATGTCTGAGTACCTGATGACAAACTATTATTTGATAGTTTATCGGGACAAATATGTTTTAATACTTTATGTTTTTATTCTTATAATGTATTAATGTTGTAATATCGTGTGTATTTTATTGAATAAAGACTCTTATTATTATTATACATTTTTGAGAAATTTCGTAGTACAATTAAATGCTCCAATTTTTACCAAATGTTTTTTCTAAGAAATATAAGTTTAAAATGTGTTTTACTCTGTAATGTTTCACTGTCTCTGGACTGGCACTCGAAGCATAAGACTGATCACCTTACCTTCATGTAACGGATGATGGAGATATGCTGTATTTGATGTACTAATGTAGCACCTGGGTACCAAATCTCCGACCTTGTGCTATGGTTTACCAACTTTACGGAGTTGAGTTATATTGACCTCTGGCATTCCTCATTCTACTCTGCCTACTTGCTTTTATTCACATTAATAATCCAATCACTACTTGATATGTACTTGCCATAAACTAGAAAATAAAAACAAAATGATTCAGTTCAGTGCCGAAAATCGGCGTTTATTATAGTAAATAATACAATATGTTCTGTTTGCAAAAACAGTGAAAAAGGGTGCAATTAAGTCCAATTAGGTGTAGTACAATTATGTAAAATTAAATTATAAGCAAATATATTAGGTTCTGAGGTAGGCAGCATTTATTTATTTTTATATAATAAAGCATATTTAGTTTAGTCTTAGTAATGTAGGGATGATTTAAATACGGAAATCTTATAAAATATGAAATGATATTAACAATTAGACAGCGGAGAGACTATTACTCCCTCTCATTTTTGTTCCACACTTCGTAGTCCTAACGCTCCCATATACCTCCGTGAAAAATTTCAACGCTTATCAGTTCATGGTTTACTCTCTTCATTCTAATTCTCAAAGCACTCTCTTAGTACCAATCCACAATTCCTCTTTCTTCTCTAACTCATATAGTGTCCATGCGGCCCGGCCCGACTGTGGATTCATCTCCCATCCACCATCAAAGATGTTACTACAGTATCTCTATTTAAATTACGTCTGAAGAAACATCTCCTTTCTCTTCCTTAATCTCTCCTCCTTTCCTCTTTTTTCCTTTTCCCCACTGAGTAACAGTATTGATTTAAGGTAATTTATATGCAAATACAGTTATTTATATTTTTAGATATCTTTAGTTTTATTATTATCTGTTGAATATTTTTTGTAACTTGAATTATAAAAATAAAACTCTTATTTTATTGGTTTGTTGGAAGAAATTTTCATTTGGCATTAAGCCCGCCAATCTACAATTAGCATTATGTACAAAAAGTTAAATAAATAAAAAATATATATTTAAAAATATGAAAATCTTATAAAAATTATGGAACAAAAAAACAAACTGTCCAAAGTGTATGAAACTGAAAAAAATACATACAAAAAAGTCCAAGATGATAGACAAATAGTAGAATCCAGTGAAATATAATAATATATTGAGATATAATAGGAATTTTACAAAATGTTTTTTTTTTTAAATACGACACACTTACAAAAAAAATTATGAATCACACATAAACTATTAATTGCTGCTCCAACTGGCTTCTTCCTATTTAAAAAAGCCACTCTTTTGTATGCATTTTAAATTTGTTTTTAGCTGAGCATAATATATCTTGTGGGAGCATATTGTATACACGAGGGCCTATAAAAATTGAATGCTTTTGGACAAAAGAAGTTTTCACCTATTAATTCGTGGTTTTATGTATTTATATCTTAGTATAGAGGGAACGTACAGATTTACAATAATATTAATAACTCATCGCGTAAAAAATAAAATCAGTAACCAATACTTGAGTGTTTTCAAATTAATAGCACAAAAAATATTAGAATAATTTGAACCTGGTTGAGGTACCGCAGCTAGTGTCGCAAACTCACGGATCAGAGGTCTGAGGTTCTAACCCCACTCTACTACAACCTGATAAAAAATTTCTTTTGAGAATTGAACCTGAGACCTCTCAACACCCGTCCAGGGTTCCAGTTCTATTTTACACACATAACTGTATTGTTCTTTCATACATATTATTCTTCTTATTTACATTAATAACAGATATATCTTCGGTATCATTGTATTCAATATTTTATTATGACGTAAAATGAATCTTGCTTATCACAATAAGAATTAAAAATTCACATAATAAACAAAATATTATCAATATATTTTTTATTTTTTGTGTGGGAGTTACAGTATAATTGACCTTGCTTATAATGTAGGTGTTAACAAAAATAAAAATAAAAAGTTTTTTATAATTTGAAAGAAAATTTTCTGTTCTACGACATTTTGTGTTTGTTTTTAAGTTACATTTGATATTGACAAATTACAACAGGGATGGAGAATACCTTAAAGAAGGGAAATGGAATTCAAGGCATTTACAGGGCTTATGACCTGTCAATGGCTGGTTTAAGTGGCCACTTTACACACAGTGTAACATTCACCATTTTGCCTATGTTTGAACATCCATATTTCTTCAATTCTTCCGTTTATTTTAGTGAAGTTAAAGAGCTGAAACCTTTATTGTTGTGAAGAGATTCATCTGACTGAATTATTTCACATACTAGGCAACGCCTGAAAACAATTTTCCAATTTTTAAACTTCTTCTTGGACCAATTGGTTTCATTACAATATTTGAGTTTGAGTTTAGTATTTTTTTTATTACATGCCTTCAAAATAGAATGTCAAATAGACAAAATGAACATTTTCGGCACCTTATGACGTTTGAGGAGGCGAAGTGCTGGCTAATGATACGGCCTCCTGAAAGCGTCTGGTGATGTCCACATGAAGAAAAAAATAAGAACACCTGCAGCTTCACCTCTAGACGCGCCTGCGCTCGGTCAATTTATTGATCGTTAACTATTAATTATTACTATTGTAATGTAATATTACTATTGTTTTTCATCACAATTTATTCATATCAAAATTTTGTAAAACCAAAAATAAATGATTGATGTGCGAAGTTTATGATATAAGTTTGTTTATATATCTACGATCATACCTACTAAAAATAAGAACATGATTATTTTTTGTCAGCATCCCTACTGATGAAAGTCACCGCACGCGTCTGCTCTCTCCCGATTCCACTCCCACCAAGTCTACTATATACTTTCCTTTATAATAATTTTCTATGCATAAATATGTCCTTAAAAATGCCCATTGGGCATATGCATAAATAAATTAATATAGCTAGGCACCTACAAAAAAGTCAATTAGATGAATATCACCCGCATAAATAAGGGTTTTAACTCTTTAACTTCACAAACATCAACAGATGAAAGATTTTAAGGAATGTAGATGTTCAAAATGGGCAGAATGGTGAATGTTACACCGTGTAAAGTGGCCGCTTAAACCAGCTAATGATTTTAATTACTTTTCCGTACATTTTTGAGTAATTTCACCTGACAATGGAATGTTCTAATTATTGTCGCCTGTAAGAAAACATCTATTATATACAATTTCTCATTCCACTGGACTTCCTCATTAGCGGAACTGTCGTACTATTATTTTGGTTAAGTATTTACCAGGACGTTGGGTTTAATTTAGAACGGGCCTTTTGTCACAATAATACATGTATCACATATACCTACTGTACACTTTGCTGATGTTTTTTATCTATATTTTCTTGATTATTAATTGTGGTGTACCACACAATGTTTATTGCTCTTATTACAGATAAGTAATATATCTGCCATAAATAACAAATTGTGCATATACTATAGAAATGAAATATCTTTTAACTAACCAAGATTCTGATTCTGTTTCCTATTCACACACATGAACAAGTTATGTGAGGGATTTTTTTTATTTATAACATGAGTAAATGAAAATATTATTAAATAATAAAATTATGTCCGGGGTAAAAAGACTTGGTGACTGATACACTATTATAGCTGAAATTGAGTTATATATATATTTATACCACTGCTTTTCTCAGAATTTTAAGCCGTGTCATATCGGTGGCTTTTCCCGACTAACTTCTTACTAGGAATGCTGGGCTACCAATCATTGTTGGGGAGAAGGGATATTCATTTGGGTGTTCACTTTTTTCAACTCATTGGTGGTCGCATACATAATTCCGATATTCTGAATAAATTCGGTCTATTTGTCCCTGATAATTATCTTCAACAAAGGCAACACATGTTCTACATACCACGATGCAGAACCAACCTTCTAATGGTTATGCCGGTTGAGAGAGCAATTGTGTTATTCAATCTTATCACCTCGGATGTCGATATATTTCATGACAGTGGGATTTCTCTTAGCAGTGCAATTTTCAAATTGTAATATGTATGTTCATTTTACATGACTTTTTTTCTCTTTTCTGTTTAATACATCTGATATGTATATTTTGTAATGTGTTGAGAATTAATTGGATACTCTGTAATGTTCTCAATGTTACTAAAAATAAATAAATGAAAATGAAATAAATCAGCTGACACTCATGGATGTGGATAAAATATGCTAATTTTTAAGTTTACCTCAAAAACTCTCTTGCATGGCGTTTATAAAATCAACAGACTTGTGATATCACACTTTTTTATATGTTAATGAATATCCCAAATCACTCAAAGTGAAAAAACTCACTATTTTATTAACATGTTCCTAATATGTAAATATATTTTATTTTCAGGTGGAATTCAGGAATCACTTTTGGATGGGGTGTCAGTTACATACCAGGTAAATTATCAATTTAATTTGCTAATTTTTGTGGTAATTTTGAGCCCTTTTTTCATAAAGCTTCTTTCATCTTTTTTTAAAACTTTTTTTTTAAATCTATTCTTTTTTTATTTTATTTATAATTTTGTGTCGTCTTGTTAGTGTAGTCATCATGTGCTTTTTAAGGTTGGTTTAACTCTTTATAGGGCAAATGAATTATTTTTGAATTTGAATTTCAAATGTTATATTTCAAAATACTTGCCCACATAAAATAAATTCAATAAAATACTTTTTAGATTTTCAGAAAAACTAAATTTTTCGTCGGCCAATATCGACTAATGATTGTTTAGTCATGTTAGAGAATAAATTTATATCATAAAAATACACAGATATTCTTTACAAAATATTATTACAGAATACAAACAATTACAATTTTTTTTATTTTGTTTTTTATTTAAATAATATACATGTTTACAGTTTTCAAAATTTCAATTGTTATATTTTTACTAAAACTAAAATCCCACCAAGTCACTTTCTGCAGCTTGTTGGTGGAGATTATATTTATATGAACTTAAATAATATTATCTACATTTATAGAAACAATGAATAACAGATATTAATTAACAGCCGGAAAGATCAGAATATACATGTATATAGTACAAATAATAATATATATATTTATTTTTTAAATACAAGAAAATATATGAAAAATTAAAATATTTACACATAAGCCATTCATGTATAAACTTTTGCTAGAGTAGCCACTCTCTTATTTTCCTCTTGTTACAATGTGAGCTAAATTTAAGTTCTTTCGGCATTAAATTAAAAATGCTAGGTACTAAATATTTTAGAGTTCTATTACCATACTTATTACATACTTTTGGTACTACCAAACCATCATTTTTATTTTTTTTTTAAATTTATTTTTCAAAAATATTTACAAAATATTCTTAAATTAAAGTCCTGCTGAGTTGCATACATACAACTCGTCAGCAGGTTCTTATAAATTACATTGATTATTTACACTTAACCTACATTAACAATAATTTTACTTGAAAAACAATTACAGATTATATTTTGAAAAATTAAAAACTATCACTAATACAAAAAACTTTTTTCTAATAACCATAATTTGTGCAAACGTCGAACTCTTGTATTTAACTTATACGTGAAGCGTGTATTATGGTTATGTTTGAGAGTAAATTTGAATGTATTACTATTAAATTGTTATAAAATGATGCAAAGCTGCAGTAATCCTCGAAATACATGTATAAATATCAATAATTACATTTTTTTTACTGCCGTTTTGACAACAGCATAAACACATGAAACCATTCTAGGTAACCACGCCAACTTCACGCGGTTGGAACAATAACTTAACCAATGACAACGCATTGAAGTAATATAGTTGACATTTCTATAGGCGGTATTGGAAATATGACCCTTAAAGCGACTGGTCCAATATATTAATCAATTTCGGCCTTTGCCCTATAAAGGTTTAAATTTGTGTCCAACATAATTTTTCAAGTAGTAAGGTCATTGTAGTGTTTAAGTCTATTGTGTAGTATATTTAACTGTCCTGCGTTTTTTGCCCGAGCAGAGAAATACTACGCCCATCTCCAAATCTGTCTAGAATAATAATTATTGTGTGTATTAGGCATATCTCACTCACATCAAAGGCTTTAAAGATTTCTATAGACGGGGTTCTCATTGGTACCTCGAGAATAATTTTATAATGAATGCATTTTCTTAAATTTATTTATATATATATCTTCGAGTACAAAACATAAGTACTTTGGCGGATTAACTGCTTAAAGCAATATCTTCCAGCCATTAAAAAAACAGACTGTTCAAAAGAAGAGTTGGTCAAAAATTTGTATTAAAAAACAAAATATATATCAAAAGATATACATACATACATAAAAAACTAATTAATTAAAAATAACAGCTGTTTTTTAATGAGGGGATAAAGCTTGCACATATTAATTTTAATAAAAATCAATATCTTATACATATAAAAATATGAGGAATGTGGAATAAGGTAATAAGTTTGGAAGGAGAGAGAAAGTGAAATCAAGGAATGAAAATGTTTTTAAAAAAAAAAGTGTAATTTAATTATTTGTTTAAGATGTGTTGGTGCATTGGATCCCTTACCTATTATTCCATGTTGCAAATGTGATTGGCAATGTGCTTAGTACACTTTTTCATATAAATTTTGCTTATGATGTTTCTAACGGACTTTCAAAAATACATATGAGTTTATTAACCTTCTTGTTAATACGAGTGTCCCATCTTAAGTTCTCATCTGTTTCAAGCTTAAGATATTTGATCATTTTTAAGTGTGCCATGGTAGGACCGTTGCAATTTTATTTTAAATCTTCGATTGTTTTTGTAATTGAGTTTGTCTCTCCTTCAGGAGCTGGGCAGTGCGCGGGAGTTGGGGGGTGACGGGCACGGAGAGGGCGCGCTGGCGTTCTCGCCGCCGCGCCTGCAGTTCGGCGCGCGCCAGCTCGGCGTGCCGCACGGCGAGCGCGTCACGTTGACGAACCGTGCCAACCGCACGCTACGCCTCACCTCCATATCCGGCAACACTATGCACTTCCACAGTTCCTTCTTCGAGGACAAGGTAATTAACCATCGAGTCGCTTATTTACAAAGTTCATCCAAAATGAAGACGGGTTGAACGATGAAGATGGTGTCAATCAAATTAAACCAGCTGATCCGTGATAGTGGAGGTAAAGTACACCTTATTTAGCATTTAATTCTTATCGTCAGCCATCAGATGGTTATCCTGGCGTGTCGATAATATGTTGTGCTTTTGACTCCTCGTATCTATAAAAATCTGTGAAAAATGTAATTTTTTAAAAGTGCAAAATAGAGAATTATACAAAAGTCATACATGCAATTATTTTTCTTTCCCTTTTGCCCTCCATATTATTAGCAACATTAAAAAAACAAATTTAATTATTTTCTTAAGGTGCTTCCGCCAAACAGCAACACTTCATTCAACGTGGTGTTTCTTGGTAGAGAAAGAGGACATGTCGAAGCTAGTCTCTTCATTCACACGTCTGATGGAGTACACAAATATATGGTGAGTTTAGGGTTTATTATTTTGGTATATTTCTAAACTAAAAATAATCATCGTCATTTCCCTACAGACATTTATGTACAGAGTCATGTTGTGGTTTTTCGGTAGTGTCGCAGACATACGGATCAGAGGTCCGAGGCTAGAACCCTGCTCTACTCTACCATAAATTTATTACAATTATCTCTTACAAAAATTGCTTAAAATTAATATTTTTGTGTAAATGATAAAAATGTTAATATTTCTTTTATCAATTAAATATTGCATCTAAATAATTTGTTGTACAAGGATTAGACGACCAGTCTTATAAACTCTTAAGAGTCAGTCCAGGAACCATAAAACATAGCAGTTAAAAAAAAAAAATCCGTGTCATGAATTTAACCCGAGAGATCTCGTGCAAATATTAGTTTCAATAATTGTTATATAGATTTTTTTTTACATATTAGTGACTAGAATAAGTTCTTGCTGTTTCCCGATAAATGGTGTTATCTACATCGGGCAGTACTACAGCCAACTTCATTGTGAAGTTCCACTATTAGGCTTGAAATGACAGTATAAGATGACAAAAAATGGCTCGACTCGTGGATAACCTCAAAAGATGACAAGTTATTTTGAGGTGGTATTCGTATGCTGCTAGAGAGATAGAAGAATGTAGTCCCTGGCTATTGACAGTATTTTTAATGACATTTTCTTTACAAATTTTTTCAAAGCATTAATTTTCACCAAAACAGCGAGAACTTATCCAAGTACTCAATACATGTAACTAAAAGGCTCTTAAAAAAACTAAGATAAAACCTCGCAGGCTCAAAAAAAAGTATGTGCGTGGCGCGCTGGTGGGCTAGATTAGACCCACTTTTAAATGTCACTTTTTGGTAATTTTTTGTGGGTTTTAAAAAAATATTATTTTACCATCAAAATGTGCTCCGTATCATTAAAAAGACGTTTAGTAAAGTTTTGTGTATGCTTTTTTTATGATTTCGTTAAATTATAATAATATATCAGAGCGTGCCAATCTCTGGTGGAGTTTAAATACATAATTAATAAAATAAAGTTTAAGAAATAATAGAAAAATAAATAACTTTAAAAAAATATGTATCATAAATCAACACCATTGCATACATAATTATTGTTTCTTTGCATTTTGTATTCATAATGTTATATGTTTTCAGATGTCGGGAACGAGCACACCGAGCCAGTATCGGTTGCAACCATTTGTAGGAATTCGGTTGCCCCAAAATGCCTCCTTTTCCCCGCTCATATATATTCACAATCCTCACGATTATCTACTACAGGTATTTATTTCTGACATCTTGTATTGACTACCTTTTAAGAAGAGAATATGGGAGTCTTATAATCCGTTTATGGCTGGTCTTATGTAAACATTATATTTGAAGTCAATATTTATCCTCTTGAGATCTGAGACAAACATGGCCACCAAAAAAACTTATTTTTTCTTTATGAATGACGAGGGTGGTAAAAATAAACAAAAACGAAGTCTAGGCATCTACAGGGCTTATGACCTGTCATTGGCTGGTTTAAGTGGCCACTTTACACACTGTGTAACATTCACCATTCTGCCCATATTTTAACATCTATATTCCTTCAATTCTTTCATCTGTTGATGTTTGTGAAGTTAAAGAGCTGAAACCTTTATTTATGCGGGTGAGATTCATCTAATTGAATTATTTCACCTACACACTAGGCAACGCCTGATAATTTTAAATTTTGTCAAATTCTTTACTTCTTCATGGACCAGGTGGATTTATCAACAATATTTTTATAGCTGAAAAATATTTTTATAGCTGCTTATTTTTATAGCTAAAAAAAAAACAGTTCAAATCAAAAAATATCCAAATTCGCAAAACTCAAAATATATAATACATTTTTATTATTCGCCCTTCCTCTTGTCCTGCCCAGATCACCGAAGTGTACTCTTCAGGAGGCGGCGTGGAGCTGGAGTTACCAGACGGATGGAGTGAGGCTCCGCGTTCGCTGTGGATGCTGCCCCCCCACTCTACGCGGCCCGTAGTGGCCGTGCGCTATCGCCCTCATCCGGCACAGCACATGGCTTATGTCAGGTAGAGTTGCTCCTTCAGCAATGAAGAAGTTTAATGCTACATGAATCTGATTTTTGTTAGACATGACAACACTGTCATTTGTTATAAAAATCTATTTAAACATTTTTATAAAAATACGCCAGATCCTCTTTTTTACTTTCTGTGGTTCTACGCTAAAATATTTCATTGTTCCTTGACAGGCACCTGAAGCACTAGACTGAACTCTTTAACTTCCATACAACAAAATTTACCCATATTATGCTCCAAAATGCTTAAAATAACATATACAACTTTCCATATAGAATCTCAAAACGGAAATTTGTGTCTTCTTTGACAATATTCTTAAATATAAATGTTTTTGGATACTCTAATAATAATTCATATTTACACACAACACTAAATAAGTATGGTGGGAGCATGAAAATTAACTCTTTGTAATGGAATGGAATTAAAACGTCCTTAATTTCTGACTCACAGAACTTACCTTAAGAATCGTTTCACCGGCGTTACTTTTCTACACTTTCAGCATCTTTAATAATAAATTTAAAAGCACTTTCCCAACACTTGTAAAACAAAAATGGCTGATAAACGGAATCTGTCGCTTTTAGTTCTTAAATTTTTCACCGCGGGACCGCTTTCGTGGTGCGAACTCTATTATGCATTGTTAAATTAATGTTCAAATTAAAAAAAAATAAAAAAATAGCGTGTTATTTTAAAACCATATAAAAAGAGGTTCCGGTGTATATTGGATATCTCGATCATCTGTTACCTGAAGGCAAAGTGATCAGTCTCACGCTTTGGACAATGAAATGTTCCAACAAAATACTAGCTATTAAATCATGTCGACGTGTTGATTAATATTTTCTTATTCTTCTTTGTAGAATAAAGGTGGATGGCATACAGACAGTTCTGGTTGTGGCAGTCGAGGTGATGCTCTCGGCAGAGACAGGTCCCTACGCAATACCTCACGTCATGGACTTTGGCTATGGTGGCACTAAGGACCCGCCCAAACAGGTATGATCGATAGCCATCATAACTTTTAGGTTTTTTTTAAAAAATACACTACATATAACAAAAATTCATAAGTTAAATTTATTTACCAAAATCATTTTCCTGATGAAATTTAAATGGTACCTACTGAGTCTTTTTACATTACTTTTGATGTATATGGGTATTTTTCTCCTGTCTATGCCAACTTTAGGTGATTTTTCTGTACCTTCGGTGATTTTATAGATGATTTTTCCATATTTCTTTTAGTCTAACATAAGGTAGTATTAAAACCACGCAAAAACGTTGATTTTTTTTTGTTGCATAACATTATGTAAAATAAAGATTAAAAAAGCTGGAAGCTAAATTCAAACTCTAACCGACTCGTCTTTGAAATGAACCTGACTAAAAGTATAAAATTCTTCAATATAAAATCAAATCCACTAACGGTAAGTCGTAGCAATGTGAAATTATAAAATTTAATACCATTGTGGTATGAAATTACATACCAAGGCATACGAAATTAAAATAACAGTTTTTTTTTGTAACCAATGAATACTGATATTAACTCTTTTTCACGAACAAAAAAAATCCCCTGTGAAAATTCTATTATATATGTAAGAAAGAGATAATAATGGTTTATCAACATAACATAACAATTTCTATAATCTACTACATTTTTGTGGTACATAATAGATTTCTCTGCCTTGTGTGTAGTCTGCCTAACTAGGTTTTAAGGCAGACATTTTTATAAGCAATACAAAATAATAATGAAACTTGACTACTTGCTAGTGTATTTAATGTACAAGTTCAATTATCCATACTATTATTTATTATTATTATTATTTGTTATATAGGCAGGCAGTCTTTGCCGGTGCTTTTTGTTTGCATTCTACCTTTTATAAAGCATGCAAACGGTTTTTGAACTGGTTATTTATATGGATAATTTACATAGCGCCATTTTTGTGAAAATCACCTCAGGGGAGTTGACGGAAATAGAATGAACAACTAGGCTTGGAAAATTATTACAGTCTGAAATCACCCTGCTGGAAAGAAAGAGTTTTTTGGGATTGGGGTGGAATCGGGGACAGCTGGAAGCTTCCAGCTATGGCACCGTAAATTGGAGTTGGAATTTAAATGATACATCTAGGAGCAGTCATAGTAGATGTTTCAATTTATTCTATGATTGACTGTGAATTTTTTTTCTTCGTGATTTCAGCTGCACATATACATGGGCAACACGTCTCCGCGCCCGGTCCGCATCACTTCTGTCTCTGTGAAAGCGAATGGTGGCGCCAGCGTAGAGGGGGCCGTGCGTACTGTGGCCGCCGGTTCCTGGCCAGTCACTCTGCCGCCCTCCTCTCTGCCCCACACGCACGTGGCCACCCTCGCCATGCACTGTGAGATATTTGCAATTATTAATACCCGCTTAAACAAGAAAAAAAACGCCTGATTAAAAAAATTATACCCAAGAAAAATGCCGAAGCTACTAAAGATAATTGAGGTTTTCTGAGTTATTGCGCAGTGTTGATAGTTTCAGGTACTGTAGTGCAAAAGAACTGTTTCAGGACAGTAAGGTTTCTTTTTTCTAAAATGCAGGAGATCCTTAGGTTTCAAGCGAAAGCCTGAAAATCATGTTACCTCGTGATTTTTGCGGTCCAATAAAAAAAATGTTGTTAAAAATCTTTAGACCTTTAACTGTTTTTCTACGTACCATATTTTGCAGACAAAAAGTCGCATTGGACCGTAAGATGCACCCCAAAATTTCTCTATCAATTTTTATTTAAAAAAATATGTTTTGGACGATACAATGCATCAGACCATAAAACGTATCCCAATTTTTGGTCAGTATTTTCATAGTAAAAAATGCATCTTATGGTCCGAAAAATATGGTAACTCCCATCATTTTATAGACTCTCTTGTCATATCACAGTACAAGGTTTTGTATTACCTCTACATAAAAGAGTACCGCCCTCTAGATAAAAGGGGGAGTCCAGTTCATTTGTCGTCGAACATATCCAGCAACCTTCATACAAACAAGTGACTTTTGCCCATGTCCCTATATCTACTAATACACATTTTATCTGCAATGATTATTGGTCCCAGTGTTTTTAATCTCTTAGTATGGCATCCATTTTAGCTTGAATTTGGGGATTTTAGTAAGTAGCATATCTCCAGTTGCTCATGTTTGTAGGGACTCCATTCTTGGTACGCTTGGTAATAAAGGTCTTTTATAATTAAATTTATTTCTTGATATTTAGGGCAAGAGGCTTTTGACTCTGGCCAGTGCTGTGGGAAGATCATCATCAGAACTAAAGGACAGCACAAGATTGTATTGCCATACATCTCCCATGTTCTCAGTGGGGGGTTGACATATGACGAGGCCATCACAAGGTAACTTTACGTGATATACATTTATCTTTGTACAAATTTATGTTCACATGTGTTTATTTGCATTATTTATGTTTCTACACAGAGTAGACTGCCAATAATTCGCATTTTGACAGCAGGAATCCCATTACAATGGGAATTTAACAGAGCTATCTTCAATTGTCTGTAAAGTACTTTTTTTTTGCATGAAAATGTATGTAGTTGTATGAAAATTTTAAATACCTTAGCCGGTAACCTGTAATAAATTGAACATGTTTTAAAAACAATTTTATATAAATATTCAATTTTTCATATAGGAAAGTTGATTTAACTATATTGACAGTCGTTAACTTCCAATTGTAATACGTGCCCAGACTATTTTCATATTTATGCATTTTTTTTTTACACAAAAAATAAATATTTTAATTTTATTTCACTAAAATTAAAATATTTATTTTTATATTCACTTAAATATTTCATTTTTGAGGCCATTGTCAACTTTTTTGACTAATACTGCTTAAAAAAACTGCAAAATCAAATTATGGTAAAGCCGGTTTCACATCTTAGACCTTTGATCCATGTGTCCAAGATACTATTTATCAGAAACTGTTTTATTTCTAATTTAACAGGAATTCACTTACTATATTTGTTTACTTATGTTATTTTATTTTATTTTTATTTTATTAGGGAAATCAACAGTTCTACATACATATTTTTAGTAAACAAACAGATATAGTGTATAAACTCAGAACCAATAACAGATTTCCACATAGTATACAAAGTTAGTAAAGAATATATATATTACATATCAAATAAATACATACAATTTATACATATAAAAATGTTATTTTCAAGTACTCAATAATCAAAGATTTTTTAAATATTAATTTTAAGAACATTAAGTTACTGTAAATTGGGCGGGATAAGGACAAAAATGCTTGAAGATAGGATAAGGAGGGGGGGGGGGGAGATGTACATATTTATTATTATAATGTCTACTAAGTTACATAATACATTTTTAGTTTAAATTTTAAATCTGACAGAGTGATGTTTGTATAATCTATATTTTTAAATTTTGTATTGTACATTGAAAAAGTCCTACGAAAAAAAGCATTTTTAACATACGATGTTTTACTGTTTTATGTTTGTAAATGATCCCTGGGGTGGTATTCCAAACACTCTTGCGGCCATATTATCTCGCGTATTTACATACAAAGTAAAAGAGAAAAACTGATTTCTCGTGCTACGAGAGGGGTTCAGAATAGCACCCCTGGGCATTTATGGAAAATTAAACAAATGCCCAAACATTTCGGCGTAAAAAGCGGGAAAATATCAAATTTAAGAACGTAAAACCGAGGTTTTTCTTTAAGTAAAATGAATAAATACCTACTTTACAAGCAAGCATTTGAACATTTATTTGTTATTGACAGTTTTTTATTTTATTATTTAAAGCATTAGCTTTGTGGTCAAACATTTTTTAAAATATTTGTAAATAACCAATTACCGACTTTTCTATGTCTACGGGTTCTGAGACAGGTACATCTTGTAGATATAATTACATTTATTGGTAAATCTCTTACAGTCCCTTTGTGATTGAGAGTCAATCAGACTCATTTCTTATGTTCTGTAATCTGGCCCATGCGAAAAGTATTTATTTTCCACAATACATTTTAGTATGACAACTCTGTTTCTAGCACTGACATCCTTCTATACGTCTGTTCCGAGTCTTGTAATTTTATCAAATTATTAATTATGTTTAATTGTTGTAGGTACTTAACCTGCGATGGTGGATTGACGGCAATGAGAAACGTAATTGTGAAGAATGAATACAAAGTACCTGTTTATTTAACGGATATTGTTATAGGAGAAGGCATCGAAAAATATTTCGAAGTAAGTGTCATTATAATTAATTCATTAAATACCCATTACTTCTTTTAAATAGCTAGTGTTTATTCTGTAGTGCATATTCTATTTTTTTTCCCCTCAATCCGTCGGCGCTTAAAATCTCCTCGGGTTATCCCTGATCACTGGCCTATCCAGGTTTCGTCAGGTCCTAATTTAATGAAAAAAAAATCTTTTTTTAATGTTGTGGATTCCCCTTCTTTTCGGTTTTGGCCCTTTCCATATCTCCGTGAGCTGTAGCTTTCAAAATATACTAAATGATGAAAGAGATGGCATCCCGTAAACCGGAAATCTATCACAATTGACAAGAACTTGTGATGTCGTTCAAAATAGTTAATTTTTGTCAATTGAATCGGCATTCACTTTGTAACACTTCATTATAAATTATTATGAAAATAAAACTTTGTTATTAGTGTTACACAATTTTTATTCTTTTACAAGAACACTACTACAGTTTCAGGAGAGCACTCCTCCCATCAACGGGTGATATAAAACTAATATAGTAAACACAGAATATTGTTCACAATGTCATGGAATTTAAACAAATTAATCAGTGAAACTTAAAGCAGGGGGGTTTTATTCCACTTATCTAAGGTGTTAGCATATATATGGATAGTTATCTAAAGTACAGATATGAAAACATGATCAATGAGGAAAAGGACGTTAAGTAGAATTTTTTTCTTAAAATGGAAGGAGTGCTCTCCCGAAACTGTAGTAGTGTTCTTTTAAAATAATAAAAAAATTGTATCAGTAATGACAAAGTTTTTATTTTCATAATATTTTAGTTAATTTTTATTGATTTTTCATGCATTTTTGGGAAACTTGGCTGTACAATTAAATACTCTAATTTTTACTGCGTGTTAGAAATCATTTTTATATAAAATTTCCCATAGCACTGAATCTCCTCTATAGCTTAACAGTTGCAGAAAATGTAGTATTTTATTTGAAATATAATTTTTCCAATTCAAATGTATAATTTTTTTGCAGATAAAAGATTTCTGGGCACAGAATTTGAACCCAGATGAGTCAACAGAAGCATTCAAAATAAGACTGAAAAGTTGGACGGAATCGCTGAAATTCGAGTCCAAGATCACTCTAAACACAAATGTTTCTTCCTTAGAGATACCTGTTTTTATCTACAATGGGAAACTAGACATGGTAAGCACAATATAAATCTAAATAATTCCTCCGTGTCCGGGCGGGTGATGAATGCAGTTCTGTCTTAACGCCCTGTGCATAAATCTACATTGGCAGGCCTTTTAAAATTATCAATTTCCAGACTCTGTCAATCAAGCCACACGCATCCAGCCCCACTACCCTAGACCTGGGTCTAGTAGGGGCGTCGAGCACCGTCGGTGCCACTGTATCCCTCCACAATGCCAACCCAGCGCCCGTGTGTTTGAAGCGCTGCGGCACGGACATGCCCGGGGCGGCCGTGCGCTTATTGGGATGTGCGGTCGACCGGACCGAGCAGAACCTGACCACTTGCGTAAGTAAAAATAACACACGCTTTTCTTGAAAAATTGCAAGTATTGAATGTTAGACATATCAACGAAGAAATGGCCAATTCACTGATGTGTGATAAAGTTTTGCAGGTCTGCAATCGTTTGATAGTACTTTGTGATTTAACTGCGAACAAAATACATCTGCAATAGCCAACAATGTTGTATCGGTGTTTGCAAACATTGAAACAGAGCGTGTTAAAATTGTTATCATGAAAATCAAACTAAACATATCAATATTCAAATAATAATATTCTATTAAATAATAATATTCTAGGATTAGATATATGTCCTTAGAGCCATTGGGGTTTAAGTGACATTAAACATCATAACATTAATCGTAGTCACGGTAATTTTATATAAAAAACAAAAGTCATAAATGCTTGGAAGGCATTTTGCCAAAACTGTTTAAATATCGCTTAAGTTCCTCTGACTCTCTGTGCCTCAATTATGAAAAAGTTTTTACTGTCAAGACAACAACATTTCAATAACCTCGGTATGCCATCCTCTCCAGACTTGTGTGCCTCCGGGTTGGCGGGCCGTGTACGCGCTGTCCGTAGTGGCTCCCGCACGGGAGGCAGCCCTGCGCGGGGAACTGTGGCTGTCTACCGCCCACCAGCGCCTGCTGGTTCCCGTGCTGCTGAGCTCGGCGAGCGGGGGCCGCCTGCTGCAGCCGGAGCCCGCATACGTCCACCCCTGCTTCCCTGTAAGCCACTCGTATTTTTAACCTCGTTTACTCTTCTAATTGTTAACTAATATTTAATACCATACCAACATTTCAAAAAGGCTTAAAAACCAAACCAGATCTTATTTAAACTTTAAATATTTTTATTGTTACATTTTAAACATCGCAATTCATTGATATTAAAACTTTATTATGTCTAAACGTTTGTCAACTGCGCATCATGATTTGTACAAGTCAATGTGACGTTTTTGTTCAAATGAAAACTAAGACTAACCTTAAAGGAAGATACTTAAACAAAAAGGTCAATTACACTGCACCTGCTTGAATTTAGGTTACGGAAATAATTTATCCTCTATTAGTTGATAACCTGTTTTTATTCTTCATTCGTCTAGCACACGCGGTGGCGTGCGGACCGCGGCACCATTTTATGATGTAATTTTGGCTTTTTTGACTCATCGAATGAATTTCAAAAAATAATAAACGTGAAACCGGGGTGAAAAATGTAAAAATCGTTAATTGGGGAATATTTGTATGAGAATGTATGAAGAAAAATATGTCTTGAACATTTTGGTGTAAAAAGCCGGAAAACATAAAATTGAGGAACGTAAAAACGATGTTTTACTGTATACAAATTTAAATTCATACATAATCGAGAGCATAGCACTTATTTTTATTTTTTTTATACCTAAAGTATTCTTCCAGTACCTTTTTACTTCCAATGCCCTTCTTCTTCCCCCAGGACCAGCATTGTCTCTTTGTTTGCCTTCAGCGCCCCCCAGTGAGGCGGATACACCTACTTTGGGAACCTGTGCTCTATAGTGTCTCAGGTCTATCAAAAGCTCACTGTTCTTGTACCAATAACTTCCCCAGGGAGTCCATTTTGCAATCCCACAACTTTATTAGGCAGGGAATGCTCCCTGGCATGAACAGGCGAATAGGACGACGTGTGATTTAAAATAATAAAATATCAATGACTAATTTTTGTCGACATTTCCAGGGCACAGAATGCTCATTGGCACTGAAGATCCGCTCCACGTTCCCCGTGGACATGTCAGTAGTGAGCGTTGAGGGGCACCCAGCCTTGGCTGGGCTCCATCACGAGGCAGGGCCCCCATTGCTGGCCGCCAGGGCCACGTCCTCCCCCGGGCAGTTGAGACTGCGCCCTCACGAGGCCTGCCACCCCCACTGCTACTCAGGCCTCCACCTCAACACTACAGGTAATAATCTTAACCCTTTTGTGGCTAAGATGTCACATGATTCTATGTACATAGAATACAAGACTTGATATACATCTGTTTTTATGATGTACACAAATATTTTTTATTTTTTATTATTGGCCATTTTCAGCGAGTTGTTAGAGAATCAAGTGGGGTTGAAACCTCGGACCTCTGATCCCTGAATCCGAGATTCTAGCCACTGGACCACATCTTGGTTCATAAATAATGATAATAATTAAATCAAATAGTCGTATTTTGCTACAACAACCCTAAATTATATGATAACTTTTCATAAATTATGGAAAATAGATTATGAAACAGTATATGTATGTGTTAAATTGTTATTTTTAAATACCTGTTTAAAGCCATAGGTATCATCTTTTGCTTAATGCAACATGACGTTACAGCATCATCTCTAGAATAATTTTTTAGCAGTCTTTTAAGAGTTCATCAATACTTAACAGGAGAACTAAGCAAAAAATATACATTGGTTTTTCCCCCTAAATTTAGGGAAATTTTATTTAGATGGTATCACTTTTTTTTACTATCATCAGCTAAAAAATCGCTGGAATGTAGATTGTGTAAAAACTGTTCCATACTTTAAACTTTAAATATTTCTTTTGCTACATTTTGAACTTTGTGCATCGCAATTTATTAAATTTGTTTGTTTCTTCCTTAGTCGGTCAACAGTGGCTGTCCCGCATGAGCCTCCCTGCTGATACCCTGGAGCAGGATACTATTCTAGTCAACTCTCGCTACAGTCTCTACCTGAATCTCACTGCCAAGTCTCCGTACACCAATATATCAGTCAAAATGGACACAACGCAGGTACGGAACATTGGCATTTGTAACATTGCTTCTAATTAAAGAACTCACAAAGGAACAGTCAATTGAAGGAAGTGATATTTTTTAAGCATAGAATATTTTGCATGGTAATACAGCTAATCATCATCATACCCTTTTCGCACCCAGCGGTGCATAGAGCACTTGATTGTTAAACCAAAAAAAATAAAATATAATGAATTAGTAATCAATAATTGATAGTATATTCACCGTACACTGTGCGAATATTGCAAGCAGCTTTGGCTGTTTTATTTCCTCGATTGAATGCGAACAGAAGTTGTGTTGAAAATGCTCACTTTTGTCTACTTGACATTAAGTTTTGATGGTTTGTAATCACACAAAATAATATATGTAAGATGAAATCCAATCGGGTTGTAGTCCCGTGGCTAGTGTCTAAGACTCACGGCTCGAAGATCCGTAGCTCAAATCCCATTCTACCCTAACTTGATTCCCATTTTCTAATAGTGAGTTTTTTACAACTCATTGAAAATGGCCCTCAAAATGGAATATTTGGGTAAATCATAAGAACGCGAATATTTATTTTGTATTATAAATAATAAAGCAAACGCAATACCTTGTAGAGCAGAAAATTTTCTTTCAAATGACGTAGGACCTTAAAGTTTTTGTAGTTCTTTTGGTGCTCATTTTTATATCTAGAAAAAACGGACACAACTTATGTTAACACATGTTTTTTCTATGGTAGATATTTTTTTTGACGATTTGTTATTTTTTTAGCATACTGACTATTTTTACTCGATGTATGGAAAGTATCCATTGTGTAAAAAGAGGTTCTGTTGTACGCTGTAATATAAACCAATGATTCTTTCTAGGTCCGCAACCACATGCTGTCCATGCGCATGTCGTACACGTGGCCGCGCCTCACGGGACAAAGCACCCTGTTCCAGGCTCCGCTGGTCCAAGTGGGGCGGGCTACCCGCTTTACAATCCGCCTGACCAACCCCTCCAGTATCCGCCCCATCTTGGTGCAGCTGCTCCTCGACTGGATGCTGCCCCAGCACGAAACTCTGCTGGACAGCCGGTAACTGCGCTTTATAAATATTTTCATTTGAAAGGACATTCTATTATTTAATCATCAACATATAATCTAAAATGATGCATAAATATTACTGATAATTGGGGATTGTTAATATTGTTTGCCTATTTTCAATGATTTCACTAAAAATATTTGTATTTTTTCAAACAATATTACGTAATCTGTATTTTTATTTGACTTAAAATCAGCATGTTAAAATTATTTTATGTGTAAATAAAAAATCGGCCTCGTGGTGTAGTGGTCAGCGCATTTGCCTACCATGCAAGAGGTCTCGAGTTTAATTCCACACATGATTGACATAAAATATTTATATAAAAAGGCATTTTTACGCTAGAATATTTCATGATCCCTGGACTGGCACCTGAAGCGTAAGACCGATCATCTTACCTTCATGTAACAAAAATGATCAAGATACACTGCAATTAGTTTACCAATGCAGCACGGAAGTCCAAAAGCTGCGGAAAGGGAATGATAATGATGAAATTAAAAATAACAGAAATAATATTTTGGATTTGGATAAAATAATGTACAATATATTTTCCCCTAAATGTTGAGAAATTTTATTTATACCATATCACTTTTTTTTCTATGGCATCACTAAAAACAACTGTCATATAGATCGCTGCAAAATGGTTTCACACTTTTATGACAACTTTTTAAATCATCTTTTTTATAACTTTAAATATTTCTATTGTTATGTTTCAATCGAAATTTATTGATATTAAAACTTCATTGTTCCTAAACGTTTGTCAACTGCGTATCATAATTTGTACAAGTCAATATGACGTTTTTGTTCAAATTAAAACTAAAACTAATCCTGAAGAAAGACACTTAAACAAAAAGGTCAATTACACTGCACCTGCTTGAATTTAGGTTAAGACAATAATTTATCCTCTATTAGTTGTTTACTTGTTTTTATTCTTAATTCGCGTGGCAAACGCGGTGGTGCGCGGACCGTGGTACCATTATTACAACCTAATTTGGACTTTTTTGACACATCAAATGAATTTTAAACGTAAAACAAGGGTGATAAAAAATGTTAAAAATGTTAATTGGGGGGAATATTTGTATGAGAATGTACGAAGAAAAATGAGTCCTGAACATTTCTTTGTAAAAAGCGGGAAAACGTAAAATTGAGAAACGTAAAAACGAAGTTTTACTGTAGTATGAATTTGTGTGCATTTGTTTTATTTTTTATAAAAATATTTGTTGTTAAATAGATTACATTTCATTTTCAGACTATCTCCAGAAGAGTGTCCGTCCAGTTGGGCGTGCTCGCGAGCCGCTCCCCTCGCGTTCCACTTCCCACACGACACTGGCCCGTGTGTGCCTCCCGGCCCCGACTGGCCCACGGTCCAGCTAGAAGGGGACTGGCCCGCTGTCCAGCCAGACGGGGACGGGCCCACCGTCCACCCGGACGGGGACGGACCCACCGTCCACCCGGATGGGGACGGGCCCACGATCCAGCCGAATGGAGACAGGCCCGCCGTCCAGTCCGGCAAGGATTGGTCTACGGCCCAGCCCGAAGCGTGCTTCTTCAGCCTGCCGCCTCTAGCTGAAAGAAATGTCACCGTGGAATTTGTGGCTAATTATTCTGGGCACTTCTCCAGTCTCCTGTATATTAGGTAACCTTCTTACCAATGAAACATTATCCTTTTCATAGTTTTTTACCCTTTTAATTTTTTTTCACACTCACTGTTTGTTTAAACTAGTTCTGAATGGGGTGCTGCGTTGGTTTGGACATGTAGAGCGAATGGACAGTGAAGGAACAGTTAAAAGGATCTACGATGCTAATGTTGATGGATGCAGAAAACGAGGAAGACCGAGAAAGACATAATCATCAGCGTGCGTGCATGAGAAGATGTATGAATGTAGAGGAAGCGACGTCTGTATGCAAAGACAGAGTTATGTGGCGTTCTTTTGCAAGAACAGAAAAACTTCTTGCAAAAGAACAGAAAAAAATATGGATTTAAAAAAAAAACAAACCGTCACGCCGTTCCCCGCAGGGGTAGGGAGCGAGGATAGAACGCCACATCACTCTGTCTTTGCATACAGACGTCGCTTCCTCTACATTCATACATCTTCTCATGCACGCACGCTGATGATTATGTCTTTTTTGGTCTTCCTCGTTTTCTGTTTCCATCAACCATCGCATCGTAGATCCTTCTAACCGTTCCTTCACTGTCCTTTCACTCTACATGTCCAAACCAACGCAGCACGCCTTTCTTGATTCTGTCGATATTGCATGTCTCAGCCTTACATAGTTCATGGATCTCGATGTTTATAATCAGTATTTTGTATCACAATGTATGGATAATGTTTTTAATAAATAAAATGTTAAATGCAACATAACTCAGATGTCCAATATTATGTTTTATTTAAACAAATAATGTTTGTTTATTTTTCAGAAATAATCTGACGATATTAGAAGTGCTTCGATTGACTGGACACGGGGTACTACCCAGCCTAAAGTTTGGTAATAGAAAGCCAGGTTCCAGTACTCCGCTACTGTTTGATCTCACCGAAAAGCATTTAAAAGATTGCGATAGGGACAAGGGCAAGAAGACAGCGGCTCCGCCCAACCTAACTGTCAAAAGAACCTTCGTTGCTCGAAACACGGGAGAAGTTCCCATCATGATCACCAAGTTCTTTATTAATAGTATAGAGTGCGAAGGTTATGGTTTCAAAGTGTTGAATTGTCAGCCTTTTGGGTTGTTACCTAACGGAACGTGGAAGGTGGATATAGCGTTTACACCGGATTTCACTTTAACTAAAGTAGAGAGAATGCTCATTTTAGAAACGACGCTCAACACGGCCGTAAATTATTCCTTAATTTCATCCATTCCCGCTTCTCTGGCGGGGAGGTGCGCCTCGGTACTCCGGCGGCCGCCGTGGGAACCCTCGCTCCGGAGTGCCGCACTCTCGCTCCTCACCTGTATAGGAGTATGTGTGCTTATCGCGGGATTCTACGACTCGGATAGAATACTGAAGGTGGCCACGATGGCCCTGTCTAGAGAGAGAGCTGTCGTGCATCCGCCGTTCAACCTGAACGCCCTCGCGACGATGGACATAAACAAAAAAGTGGAGGCGTGGGACTGTTGTCCGCCTCCCGTAGAAAAGAAACCGAAGGTCCCAGGCTGGAACTTCGAAGAAAGAAATAACTTTCTCATGGAAGTTTCCAAAGCTAACATTATTCAAAGTCAGAAGTACGAGGAACTTTCTCAAAGTGTCAGTAAAAGTAGAAAGAAATTGGGAAAGAGAAATTCCAACGCTTCAGATGGTACGGGGGCAGATATTGCTGCGGATACCGAAATAGCTCCGCAGAAAGACAAAGATAGAAAAATAGTAGCGTCAAAAGAACAACAGTCTAATAATCACGCGGGATGGAAAAACGTATTCGCTAGAAATAATATGATCGGAATAAAAACACCGGGAAAGCCAGTATCGCAAGATAACTCGAGCGACTCGAGTGACACAGTCAAACTAGTGGAGAGCACGCAAGAAACTCCGCACGACAAGCGTAACAAGCTGCTAGAAGTACCCAAGAAACTAGCCAGTCTTTACAATGGGAGTGCAGACAGTCAATCGCACAGTACGCAGACTCATCATGTCAGCAACAACAAGAAACACGCCAAAGCAAAATGTCTCACTCACGTGCATCAATCTCACAATAGTTGCGAGGAGGATACTTCCTCTACAACGACCGAAAGTTCGAACAATGACGAGGCGGACAAAGAAAATGAGAACTCAACTTCTTCGTCTATCAAGAGTGTAAATGTCGGTTGTAAAAAGCCGCCGCAGATGGCAGTAAACAAGAAGCCCAAATTACCCGTTCAGTACAAGGATAGCTACGAGGGAGATGGCGAGGATGAAGAGTACGATCACAAGTCTCATAATACCCAGGGTGTAACACAGAACGAGCCCAATCAAAGATGGACAAAGAATAGAGAAAATGTAAATACTTCGCCCCAAGTTAAAATAAGCGCAGAAAAGACTATCGAAATAGACAAACAAAAACTTATTGACATAACTAAGAACAGTGTGAACATTGCCACCGCTAATGAAAATCCACTACCAATTAAACAAACCAAAAAGGAAACTCATAAAACTAACAGCAAAAAGGACAAACAACTGCTCTCAAAAAAGCGTTCTCTGGACAAAAGTTTCATATTCGGGAACAAGAACGAACAAAGCAACGCCACTGTTCACACACTATCCGGATTCAGTCTGGCTAGGACTTCTCCCAGCACTCCCCCAGCTATACCCACAGTTTGGGAGAACAAAGCCTCATTCAGCGATGTGGTAGCACGTACAGACAACTCTCTCTTCTCGCACAGCTTTTCAGGACACAAAGATCTCGGATTCCAAAGAGTAGAACCAAAACTACAGCCAATCATTCAAGGATCGAGTGTCAATCAAATCCACACTGGTATTCCCTACCCGCCTCCGGAAATAAAGAAACCGGATTCTCAAATCAAAGGGAGTGGGGATCTGGGACCTATCGGCTCCAACTTTTGCCTGAAAAAATCGCCTACATCTTGGACCGAATCTATACCCGATAAAACAACTAGGAAATTTAATAACAACCTTGCTATTCCACAACCGATCAAGAAACCCCAGCCGCAAAAGGTAAACGAAGATATAGGAATAATGAACAACAACAGTTTCTTCTTGAACTCTCCGTACTTCAATTCTAACAATCTTGTTGATTTGGGGAATTCACGACCTACGCCTATAACGGAAATCAATAATGGCCACTACAGCTCTGTTGCATCATCACACAAACCTAGCAACTTGAACCCCATCGGCTCATCGCTAGGAATCATAAACAAACCGTCTTCGTCCAATATCCAGCACTCCCTGAGGAACAAACACACGGACAGTTATACTAATACCATGCGCGATAATAACTCTATTGAAGCAAACTATGGCCAAATGGGTTCTTCTACAAAACTTCCCGAAATTGGCCCTAACTCGAGCCTCCTCAATATGAACTCTGGAAATGGTGTGGAGGAGCTGACTGGTATGGAAGCCTTTGACTCTCCGATGCCGTGGAATGGTCCCGATGATGTGAATATCGGACTCCTGGGGAATGATTTTGAGAGCATGTTTGATCTGCCGTATGGATCGAGGAATTTTTATCAAGGTAATTTTAAAGTTTTTTTTTATTACTAATTAAATCTAGGTTATCCAAGCAATATACTCTACATTAATATGTATTTACTTTGATGATAAAACGAAAAAAGATTTGCCATAAAATTAATTGAAATTGTAATTGCCTTAATTACAATTTCAATTAATTTTATGGCAAATCTTTTTTTCTTTTATGGAATCAAAAATGGAAGTGTCGACAAACCCTTTAAAATGAATTGATATCGGATCGGAAAAAAATATTTATTTTAGGTAATTTAATTATTTTGCACAAACCTCAAAATATGAACATTTCACCACACATACCTGTGTCAAGGTATTAATTTACATTATTAATTTTATGTATGGAATTTTTGAAAATATTTTCCCAGTTATGTAATAACTTACATTTACATTACATACTCTTACACGTCAAATAATCTTTATTTAAAAAGTAAACAAAAATATTTTACAAATACAAAAATGAATATTTTATAATGTTCAGTTTTAATGTTTTATTTAAATTGTTGATTTGGGGTGAGCTTTTGACTTTATCCCTCTCTCCCCGGTAATGTGTAGCTAGTACACATTACGTCTAATAACTATAATATCTTTATAAATATAATAAATATTGGGTTTAGATTTTCAGTATTCCTCCATTACACATTTATGTATTGACTGAAATAATGTGTTATTAAATAATAAGTACTTAATAGTTATTAGGCACAAAAAAAGCATTTTATCGGAAATCGGACATAAATTACAAATATCATCAAAAGTATACTCACCGTATACCAATGTTTCGTATTGTTGCGTATGAAGAAAATAGTAAAGAATTTATGCCTGTCGCAGAGTCAGTCACGTAGTCCAGTACTAGCTACTTAGTAGCTCTCGAGAAGTTGTCGCGGGTCGTTAGCGATACCCATTGGTTTTTTCATGTTTTCAGCGTTAGTTTTGAAATATTATCATCTTTGAATTAAATTATGGTTGATTAAAGCCATTCCCTATAAATATTCCATTTTTCCCTTTTTAAATCTCTTATTTTTTTAATCTGTAGTGACTACACAGCACCGTAACGCGCGGGTGTTTTTAGGACAGTAATGGAAAGGTCAAAAGTGCAATATCTCACAACTAATACAGCGTAGTTACCAATTTGTACCAAAAACCTGATGGTATATACCACACTTTAGTTTTGTTGATATTTACACCTGATAACAATCAATTTTAATTCCATAACTTAAGTATTGGTAAAGCAAATGAGTCCATGTTTTTAGAATTTTTTATTTTTTTAATTATTAACTATTATTACATAAAATTATGCGTTGTTTTTTTTTTTTACGTTTTTTAACTTCTTTTTTAAATATTTTGAATTCCTGACTTTACTTATTATTACCTTTGTTAATTTCATTGTATCGTTTAATGATCATATTCATATTGTACGGATACTTCCAGACAATAACAAGTCTTCCTCGGCTTGGAGTCCAGCGTCCAGTCTCTGGGACCAGTCCCGGGCAGGAATACCGTCCTCCAGCCACGGCGCATCTCACGATGGTCACCTCCTCAACAGCACTACTCCGCTACAGTCGTCCAGCAACTCCAACAACTTAGGTAACCGACCAATAACATTACGGAACTCACCCACATCAAAAAAGGTTTCAGCTCTTTAACTTTAACATGCAGGATTTGAAGAAATACGGATGTTCAAACATAGGCAAGATGGAGAATGTTATACAATGTGTAAAGTGGCCACTTAACCCTTCAAGCCGTATGGCGACAGTGGACACTCGTGAAACACTATCCTCACTCCTCTTTTTAAGTAAATATGGTTGTGTTTACTATATTTTAGCCACGAAATATATGTTTGTAACGTACGCGTTACCACGATGAAAGTTTCGCCGGTTCGTCACCCGCGTCTGCCGCAGTCAAGCTTCCCGGCGTAAGTGGGAAGCCGCCCTCCCAGACAGAGCCAAAGACAAAGTCGGAAGGTAGGAGCACAGCTGCGCCGACCGCAAGTCAACCTCAATAGCCCTGAAAAGGACTTTCCACCCGGTCCAAGTGGTGCAGAGAGGCGAAGGCAGTCAGCAGGCAGAGCGGAGCGAAGAGCGAAGTGCAGGAAGGCGAACAGGACGGAGAACGGAATAAAACACGTGTGAACTGTTCAGAGTTAGGAACTCAACTGATTTAATATCTCCAATTGACCGCCTTATAAAGCGGTGCGCGTCGGGCTCCGTGAGTCGGCCATCCCACCCGCGCCGGCTGCCTCGGAGTGGTGGGGGTAATCTTTCCCCGCCACTCGCTACATGCCGCCGGCCGCAGGTGGCGTAAATACGGGCGCTCAATGCCCGTACGGGCCATTTCGTCGGCAGCCGCGACGCGCGCAACATGACATTTACATAATATATTTTTGTACATTTTATTCATTTTAACCTAGCTATTTTTCCCCGGTAATACTGAGGCCAGGCTCGAAAGTGACCATTTTATCTTTATTGAGAGCCCAGCCATCAGTTCTATACATTTACCGGGGATCCTTTCTAATTAATGTATTATTTTAATTTATTCGATTTTACGCGTCCGGAACACTCCCCCCGTGCAGCTAGTCTGTACTATTTTCCTGCTGGGCGCGTTGTTCCTCTTCCTTCATTAGTACGGCGATCTTCACCGCTGGTCTGGTGTAGGTGCCGTTGGTGGTCCGCACCTCGACGACTCGTACTTGTCCGTCAGCTGCTGGTTCTGCACGGGTGACTCTGCCGCGAGGCCAAGAATTCCGCGGCAGATTTGGGTCCATGATGAGCGCGAGGTCCCCGACCTGTATTGGAGGCGCGGGCTCGCGCCATTTCTTCCTGTGCGCCAAGGTGGGAAGATACTCCCTCAGCCATCGGCGCCAAAACATGTCGGCCATTTTCTGGGCGATCCTCCATTGCTTATGAAGGCAGGCCCCTTCTTCCCTTTTGTTATAATATGCCAGAGTTGGCTGTGTGTTGGCTGACCCGAGCAAGAAGTGGTTCGGGGTCAGCGGTGCTTCGTCGTTGGGCTTGGTTGACACATGCGTGAGCGGGTGATTGTTCACGGTGTACTCTGCTTCAGCCAATATGGTTTTGAGGGTCTCCTCTCTTGGAGCCTGCTCGTTGAGGGTTGCGTGGAGGGCTCGTTTTACAGATCTCACGAGTCTTTCCCACGCTCCCCCCATATGAGGTGATGAGGGCGGAATGAATTTCCACTCAATTTTGCGAACTGTAAGTTCGGCGAGCATTCTGGGGTCCGCCAGGAGCTCGTCTACGGCCTGTTTCAGCTCTTTGTCCGCTCCCCTGAAGTTGGTAGCGTTGTTCGAGTATAACGTGTGTGGGCAGCCTCTGCGGGCGGCCATCCTTCTTATGGCCATTATGGCGGAGTCGCTTTCGAGGGACGACGCTAGCTCCAGGTGGATCGCGCGTGTGGTGAGGCAGGTGAACAGTGCCCCATAGCGCTTTTCTTTTCTTCGGCCGTTGGTGATCATCATCGGTCCGAAGAAGTCAAGCCCGCAGTGCGTGAACGGCGGCGTCCTGAAGGCCAGTCGGGCCTCAGGCAGTTGCCCCATCAGCGGGGGTTGGGGCCGGCTGCGCAGCATTTTACACAGCGGGCACCATCGTGTTATCTTCCTCACAGCCCCGCGGAGTCGCAGGATGAGGTAGCTGGCTCTCAGGTCGGCGATCGTCCTCTCGACTCCCGGGTGGCCACCCTTCCGGTGGCTGTGCGTGATCAGCAGCCGGGTGTATGGGCAGGTCCCGTCCATGATAGGCGGCGCGCTGCAGTCCTCTGCGAAGCTCTGTGCCGCTTGGATGCGCGTTCCCATCCGGATGACTCCCTCTTCGTCTAAGAAGGGTGCCGCTGCATGGAGGCGGCTGTGCGGCGGGATAGGCGCCTTTCGTCTCAGGAGCTCCAGCTCTTCTCCGAAAGCCGTCTCCTGGGACCGCTTCAGCAGCATGATTTCTGCGGCCCGTGTTTCTGAGGCGTGAAGTTCAAAGGTCCCCCCTGGGGACGGCAGGGACTCGTGGCGGCGGCATCGTGCGATGAATCGCAGCACCCATGCCGTCGCCCTGACGAGTCGGGTCCACGACGAGAAGCGCTGCACCTGGGGTAGGGCCTCCGTCCGTCTGATGTGGCCCACGAAGTGGCGGGGTTGTTTCCGCTCCAGCGTCTTCTCGTCCGGTTGTTGTAGTAACTTCTTCTCTTTCGGCCAGTCGGCTTCCCCTTTTCTCAGGAAGCCGGGGCCTCCGAACCATAGTCCCGACCTCGCAAGGTCGGGTGGGCCCTTGTCGCGGGTCCCTATGTCGGCTGGGTTGTCCTTGGTGGGGACCCATTTCCAGTCCCGTACGTCTGTGAGCTCGTCAATCTCGCCCAGCCTGTTTGCGACGAACGTGCTGTACCGCAGTGGGTCGGTTCGCAGCCAACACAGGACCGTGCTCGAGTCCGTCCAGAACACGGTTTGGGTGATGAGAGCTCGACTCTCTTTTTTTATGGTGGCGGCCATCCTTGCCGCTAGTAGCGCTGCCTGGAGTTCTAGTCTAGGCACTGACAGAGGCTTTAGGGGGGCCACCTTGCACTTCGCCATTGCGAAACTTGTGGTATCGGCCCCCACAAAGTATGCCACTGTGCAGCATGCCTGCTCTGACGCGTCGCAGAACACGTGCAGTGTCACGGGTTCTTTCTGCCCTTGCAGCGAGCATCTCGGTATTGTACAGCCGTTCGCTGCCAGCAGGTCGCGCCATTCCAACCACTTTTCGGCGTGGTCCGGTTGCAGCGGTTGGTCCCAACCTGTGTTTGTCCTCCAGATGGCTTGCAGCAATATCTTCGCCCGTATCGTGAGGCACGCAATGAAGCCTACTGGGTCGAAGATACTCATGGCGGCGCTCAACATGCCGCGCTTGGTGGGTCGCTCCGGGATGGCTGCACTTTCGGCTCCGTGCCGAAATATAAATAGGTCGCTCTTGGGATCCCATACGATCCCGAGGACCCGCTCCGTCATTACTTCTTCCCCTATGGTGACTGCTGTATTGGCCCGGTCGTCGGCCTTTACTTCTTCCAGGACATCTGGTTTGTTTGAAGCCCACCCGGTGAGCCGGAACCCGCCATTGCCGAGTACGAGGGTAACATCTCGTACCAGGCTTGCAGCTGTTTCTTCGCTGTCTGTGGCGTCTAGGTAGTCATCCATGTACATATTGTGCTCGATCGCCTCTGCTGCGGCGGGAAATTCTTTCGCGTGTGCTCGTGCGACTGTGTTTCGCACGAATTGCGCGCTGCTGGGTGAGCACTTCGCTCCAAACATCATGGACGCGAAGACAAACGTGTCGGGCTCCTGCCCGTCCTGCGTCCGCCATAGGAACCGCTGCGATTGCTGGTCGGCTTCCCGGATTCTTATCCGCAGGAACATCTCCCGTATGTCGGCCGCGATGGCTACTCGTCCCTCTCTGAAGCGGATCACGTTTCCGAGGAGGGATGAAAGCAGGTCAGGTCCCGTCAGTAGATGGTCGTTCAACGCCGTCCTCTGGAACTGGGCGGCGGCGTCGAACACGACCCTTATCTTGCCAGGCTTGTTGGGGTTTGTCACCGCGAAGTGGGGCAGGTACCATTTGCGCGAATGGTGGGCGTCTACCTCCTCGCGGCTTAGTTTGACGGCGTATCCCTTTTCAATGTAGTCCGCCATCTTGGCGCGATATGCGATCGCCAGTATCGGATCCTTCCGTAGTTTATTTTCCAGGGAGTGCAGCCGCTTCATGGCTGCTTGCCGGTTGCAGGGCAAAGAATCTCCGTCTTTCGCCCACAGTAAACCGGTCTCCCATCGTCCGGATGGTAGTTGTGTGGTTGAGCTGCTCATGAGCTCCGCCGCTCGCACATCTGCGGCGCGGCAACGTTCCAGGGTGGTTACACCTAGCGAGTCAACGGCGAAGCTCTTCTTTACCAGTTCCGCTAAGTCCCTTTCACCCTGGCCGTCTGGGGGTAATTCAAAGGCGGGGTGTACAGCCCCGCCGTAGGTGACGGCTCCTAGGGCCGTCTCGATGGTTAGCCGCCCGTCCTCTTGTAGGACTGGCGGGCCTGTAGATACCATTAGGGTGGCGTAATCAAGACCGATTAACATCTTCGGCTTGATGCCTGGCCCGTGTGTCTTGGTGCTCTTTCGGTTGCGGTGCGGCAGATCCATGACCCGCACCGTCTGTGCCTGGACACCAAATTCTTTGTTTCCTTTAACGAGGATTACGGATACACGCTGTGATTGTAGCGTGTCCGTGTTCCCACTGGCACCGATGAGTCTCAACTCCTCGCAGGCCCCGGTGGCGCCCACTGCACGGGCGACATCCTCCTCGAGGAGAGTTACCGATGAACCCTCGTCTAGTAGTGCGTGGATCTCCATTGACCCACGCGGGCCCTTCAAGGTTACTGGCACTACCTTGAAGGTCACTGGGACTTCCGTTCGCCTTGTCAATAAGACTTGCTCGTTCGGCGTACTGTCCACTCTCTCGCGGTGTAGCGACCGATGATGCCGCCCGTGGCACTCGTCGCACTTCGCCGCTTCACAGGTGGTCGTTTTGTGTCCCGGTTCCAGGCATCCGTAGCACACGAACTTGGCACGCACAATTGTCCACCTCTCCTCTACCGTTTTCCGGAGAAACTTCCGGCATTGTCCGAATGCGTGTCCACTCATGTCGCAGAACAGGCATTTTTTGTCCTGAGTGAGAAACACGTGCCTTTCTTGGGTACGCCTTTTCTCCACTCGGGCGGGTTCCGTGCTGATCCCGATGCAACCCGCATTCGGTATTGCACCGGTCAGTCTCGCTAGCCACAGTGCCAGATCCCTGGGGGTAGCTTTCCTCACGGTATCCGCTCGTGACATAATCCACATCATCCTCTCGACTCGTGGCAGCTTCTGAGTCATCTCGGACAGAAGCTTCGGGGAGGAGAGGTGGCTTCCATCGAGGCCCTCTACGGTCGATACGACGTTTCTTATCGCGACCGCGTAGTCCGTCAGGGCCTCCAGGGATGCGTTGTCGGCCAGTTTAGGGAGTTTTCTTATCCGCTCCAGTACTCTGTCCACGACGATCTCCGGGTGTCCAAAGGCGGCCTCTAACATCTTCACAATGTCCGGCACATTTCGGGGATCTACCAGCAAAGACGACACTGTGGCCTTGGCCCGTCCTGTGAGGGCTCGTTGCAGACGGAGAATGTTCTCCGCGTTTGTAAGGGAGCACATCTGTGTCGATTGATCAAATTGCGCCTTAAATATTCGCCATTCTAGCGGGTCGCCGGAGAATTGCGGTAGATCCCTAGCGCCGGTTTGCCTCGCCATGAACGTGTGCCACTCCGGCGGCTGTCTGTATTTCGTCACAGGCTCGCCGGTGGCACCCGGCGGCATGTATTCCGTGGGTAGCCCCTCTTGTACCCACGCGCTCACCGGGTCACGAAACTCGTAGCCCCCCAGTGGTATAGTACGTGCCGCTACGGGCTCGCCTGGCCCGGCGGCGTAGCGTACGTCGGCGTCCTCCCTTCGGCTGTGTGCGGGTGGCGCCTCATTGTCCCGATGCCGCTCATTGTAGCGGCCTTGTAAATGTGCGTTTGTCGCTCCGGCGTAGGCCGGCTCAGCGGCGTAGCGTGTGTTGGCGGGCTCCTTCATCCTGGAGTCCGTCTCTGCGACCGGGTGCCTCCGTGGCACCCCGTCTCTCACCCGGCCGCTGTCGTAGTGGCTCGGCGGAAATGTGTACGCCGCTCCGGTGTCCTCCGGATCAGCGGCGTAGCGTGTGTTGGCGGCCTCCTTCGTCCTGGAGTCCGCCTCTGCGACCGGGTGCCTCCGTGGCACCCCGTCTCTCACCCGGCCGCTGTCGTAGTGGCTCGGCGGAAGTGTGTACGCCGCTCCGGTGTCCTCCGGATCAGCGGCGTAGCGTGCGGTGGCGGCCTCCCTTGCTCTGAAGGCTGCTTCCGTGTCGGCGACAGGGCGCTTCCATGCGGCCCCGTCTCTCACCCGGCCGCTGTCGTAGTGGCTCGGT
Source organism: Micrasema longulum (assembly GCF_059751315.1). NCBI lineage: Eukaryota > Metazoa > Arthropoda > Insecta > Trichoptera > Brachycentridae > Micrasema > Micrasema longulum. Next base: position 2,272,879 of record NW_028277543.1, read on the forward strand.
GGATGGATGTACGCCGCTCCGGTGTCCTCCGGATCAGCGGCGTAGCGTGTGGTGTGGCGTGCGGCGGCGGCCTCCCTTGTGCTGAAGGCTGCTTCCGCGTCGGTGACAGGGCGCTTCCAAGCGGCCCCGTCTCTCGCCCGGCTGCTGTCGTAGTGGCTCGGCTGCTGGATGTACGCCGCTCCGGTATCCTCCGGATCAGCGGCGTAGCGTGCGGCGTGGCGTGCGGCGGCAGCCTCCCTCGTACTGAGGGCTGCGTCGGTCCTAGACGCGTCTGACGTCAGCGGCAGCGGCTTGTGAGCCGGTTCCGACGTCCCGTGCGATGTGAGGTCCCTCTCGATGGTGGGCGTGAGGGGGGTTGCCATGTCTCGTCTGGCGTCCTCTCTCGCGTTGGCGGCCTTCAGCGCGGCGATGATCTCGTTGAGGCTGCTCACCTGCCTCTCGTGATGCGCCTCGCGTTCCTCCATCTGTCGGCGAAATGTCGCCGATGAGATGGACCGCTCCGAGGGTGCGGATCCCTCGTCCGAGTCCTTTTGTTCCTCCAGAAGTCCTTGATGAGGCTCCTCCTGGCAGTCGTGTGAAGGCCCTGGCTGGGGCTCCTCCTGATGTGCTCGTACAGACCCCGGTTGGGGCTCCTGAAGCTCCTCTTCGTGCTCCGTGCCGGCGTCTCGACGCGTTCCCGAACGCGTCGACACAGGCGATCTGTTGACCGGCATGCTGTAGGTGTGTTGTAGACTGGAGACCACTGGCGACGATCCTTAGCTCCGAAGGACCAAATGTAACGTACGCGTTACCACGATGAAAGTTTCGCCGGTTCGTCACCCGCGTCTGCCGCAGTCAAGCTTCCCGGCGTAAGTGGGAAGCCGCCCTCCCAGACAGAGCCAAAGACAAAGTCGGAAGGTAGGAGCACAGCTGCGCCGACCGCAAGTCAACCTCAATAGCCCTGAAAAGGACTTTCCACCCGGTCCAAGTGGTGCAGAGAGGCGAAGGCAGTCAGCAGGCAGAGCGGAGCGAAGAGCGAAGTGCAGGAAGGCGAACAGGACGGAGAACGGAATAAAACACGTGTGAACTGTTCAGAGTTAGGAACTCAACTGATTTAATATCTCCAATTGACCGCCTTATAAAGCGGTGCGCGTCGGGCTCCGTGAGTCGGCCATCCCACCCGCGCCGGCTGCCTCGGAGTGGTGGGGGTAATCTTTCCCCGCCACTCGCTACATGCCGCCGGCCGCAGGTGGCGTAAATACGGGCGCTCAATGCCCGTACGGGCCATTTCGTCGGCAGCCGCGACGCGCGCAACATGACATTTACATAATATATTTTTGTACATTTTATTCATTTTAACCTAGCTATTTTTCCCCGGTAATACTGAGGCCAGGCTCGAAAGTGACCATTTTATCTTTATTGAGAGCCCAGCCATCAGTTCTATACATTTACCGGGGATCCTTTCTAATTAATGTATTATTTTAATTTATTCGATTTTACGCGTCCGGAACATATGTTCTTTAGTATGTGGTGTGGCACAGTGGAGTTGCAGTGTGAAACATTCTGTGGAACTAATGGTGAATATTTTAGTTAAAAAAATAGTTCATAAAAGACAAAAACCCTCATATTTGAAGGGTTAAACCAGCCAATGACTCCTTATTTTCTTATTCAAAATGTTCTCCGTCTGTGTTGTAATATCGTCATCATGGTGGTGAAGAGAGCCAACCCATTTTTTTAGAAAAATGAGTTCGTTGCGCTAAAAAGAGCTAAGTGATTATATTAATACAATACTGAATTTCACTAAAACTGTGCAAAAAGTTCATCAGAAAAACGTGAAAAAAAATATGACTAATGTGTGTAATGTGTACAGAGCGCAGCCATGCCGAGTGGCTTTGGGGTTACTCCAGTTCGGGAGAGGGCCCCCTGGGGCTGGGGGCCATCGGCAGCGCGCCGCGGCCTCCCCCCGGCCTGCCCCCTCCCGCCTGCCCCCCTCGCCACCACCACCCGCAGCAGCAGCAGCCCTATCAGCACCAGCCCCTACCACCTCAGCAGCAGGTAAAATCTTTTAAAGTTTCGGTAATTATGTCTTTCAAGATGCAAATCGCTGTTCGATCAATTTATATTGTGAGTCAAATTTGAGAGTATAAATGAGCTTACGTGCCATTTATCTTTAGTACATTTTATGCATTGTAAAGAATAAAAAGGTTTTTTTATTTCTTTATTATTTTTATTATGTAACCACTTTTTTCTAAAAAGATTGTTTTTTTATATACATATACAGTCGAACTTGGTTATTCTTACGAGGAAGATGGGACTGACTGAATTTACTTTATATTACTCGTTATACCAGAGAAAGGTTTATTTTTTACCAACGCAGTGGCCTACGTACTGTTTTGTATGGATAAGCGTAAAAAGTATTAATTAAGGGCCTCGCAGGTATCAATTTTTATTCAAAATGAACATTGGTTTTTTAGTTTCTTGGTTGCCACATCAAATCTATAATTTCAGATTTTAATACATTTCTCTAGTGCCCAAATTTACTTAATTTTTTATATTATGTGCAGGTTATTCGTGCATTTGACCCGTTCCACTCTCTGAGCTCCATTTGGTCTCCCGGCTCTTCGTTGGACCTCTGGGCTCCGGGACAGAATAGAGACTCGAGCAATAGCCAGGAACACAATCAAGGAAACAGCAACCCCCACTCCGGACAGTTTCATTAAACATTCATAACCTTACACTTTGTGGCAAAATCTAACAATTCAGTATAAAGCAGTAAGGAATTTCAGGCTGATAGCTTAGTTGCGGTGGGTTTTATTGTTTTTGCTGAGAGTCCTGTCAGTGGAGTTTATGTCCACTCCTGTCTAACATGACTGGTCAGCACACAATTATTGTACTCACATTTCATACAAAATATGAATGATTTAGCTTTGAGATTAATGCATAGATTTATGCTTTTTGATACCTACAGTGATGTGAATTTAAATAATAAATTTTACCGCTTTATTTAAGCTGTCAAAATTCAAATCATACTTCAATTGAAAAATTCACTACGTGAAGTGATGTAAATAAAATCTTATCTTATTAATCAAAGTAACAATATGTTAAAAAATATGGTTTTAATCTTCGCACAATTATTTTATCCTCGTATAAAAATGAAATCACTAATAAAATTCTTCGTAATATATGTATGAATTTTTTTCTTCTGCATCGTTACTGTCTTGTGCATTTTGCTATAAATTGTATTTGTGTTTTAAAACTTGCCTTTTCTATCAAATATTAGTGATATTTATGAGTTTCACAAGAATTAGGTTGGCCCAGCCAGAAATCGAATACAAAACTGCTGATAATTGTTTCGACATTTATTTTGTAGAATAACAAGATCAAATGAATAGTACAGAGTTACTTTGTTTTTTAAGACCCTAGATACACATTTTATCATTAATTAAATCCAATCATGTAAGATTTGCAAATTAAGAATCGAGGACAGTTGTAATGTTAGAAGTATTTTTATTTATGTGTAATCTTTTTGATTGTGAATGAATTAATGAACGTAATTTATTGTTATGTGTGTTTTGCTTTTTACGAAAGCCTATCCTATTGCATCATTGAATATTTTTAACTACATATTTAGATTTTTTTCAATATAAGAGAAGGGCTCTTTAGCAATTATTTGCAATTAAATAAAATATTTTAAGAAATTTCTTCAGTGCTTCTTCAACTATTATAATTATGGTTAGATTTTTCTTTATGGAAATGTGAACAGTGTTAGATCACGCAATACTGTCAAAATAAAATAGAAGTAATAATGATAAATATGAAAAAAATGATTGAGAAATAAGCTGCGCATTGCATCTATAGATTTCGCATTTATAATATGTTATACCTAAAATATTAATACAAACATGTCTGGAGTAATGAGGAATTCCAGCCCAACCCGGAATGAAATTTTAAAAATGTTTTCGTGTACACGTGAATATTTAAAAATTTTGGAGTAGGATGAAATATCTCAAAAACGCACGCAAAAATAAATAAAAAATGTAAAAAATATTATTCATTTTAAAATCGTAAATAATGACGTCACTCCTTATATCTATGTGTAGTATTTCCGGTTTCCGCTTAAAGCCCCCGCAACGTTTTGACTATAGAAAAAAAGAGTATAATTTGACATTTCAACCAGAGATTATGTCAACTTTCTAGGTTTTTCTAAATCGAAACGTTCGTAAAAACAACTATAACATAGAATGAGCAAATTACGATCAACTAAATGAAGTAATCAAAGCAATATTCCATAGATTCTTGTCAGGTCAGTGAAAGTAAGAACGCCAACCGTTTCATGACGTCACTACTGAAAAGTGACACTGATTACAGTTATTTGGCGCGGTATTTGATTTATGTAACTTTAAAAAATCATATCTTTGTAAATAACGCACAAAAAAAAATATATATATAAATATAATTTTGCTTAGTTAAATAGTACGCTAATAGAAAAAAAAAATAGGAAACAGTGGAATTCCTCATTGAGCAGTTTAGAGGTTAAATATCTCATACAAATTATACATTTCATACTTCGAAAATAATCAAACACCCATTTCTTTATGTATTGACAAATTCATCAATGCTCTTTATCAACCAATAATATTTCATTTACATAATCTAACTGTAGATATTTTTCCTAAAAAGTAAAAACGGTTGCATTAAATTCATTAATAATAGTGGAATGCATACTGTTTATAATTTTTTTTATATAATTTGCCTTATGTTATGCATGTTACGGCAATTATTACAGTAAAACCCCTGTTTTACGTTTTTCAAGGGAACAAAGTTTAAAGTGAGAAAATGAAAAATGTATGGAAAAATGAAATTTCATTAAAATATAATTATTGTACAAGACTATACTAAATATACTGCAGAAAAACTGTAAGAACTGTCATAATTGGGGATTATTCATATTTACCAATGATATAATTAAAAATATTTTGTATTTTTTCAAACATTACTGCAATGTGTTATTTTTTATTGAATTAAAAAAAAATACATGCATAAATAATTTTATCTAGGTACTTAACCTTAAAAATACGAAAATAAAAATTTGAATTTGCATAAAATGCATACAACGACTTTTTCCCTAAATATTGGGAAATTTTATTTATATGGTATCACTTTTTTTAGTATGGCACCACAACATTTCAACTGTCATAAATTACGTAAACATCGCGGACTGTTTCACACTTTAACAATAACTGTTTAAACCATCTCCTTTTCACATTATGTGTGTATAACATTAAATAATATTTATATTGCCAATTTTTAAACTTTCTGCATCGTAATTTATTGATGTAAAGACTTTATTCTTCCTAAACATGCGTCAACTGCATGTCACTATCTCGTAAAATGTCAAAATTGCAAAATGTTCAATTACACTGCACCTACTTTGAATTTAATTTGAGACAATAATTTACACATTTTTTTATTTACCTCGATTTTATTCTGCATTCACGCGGCGGCGCGCGGCTCGTCTTTTGACAGATCGAATGAGTTATGAAAAAATTTCGACGTAAAACCGGGGTTATGAAAAACGTTAATTGGAGAGAAAATTGAATGAGAATGTATGGGACCTAAATATTTCGGTGTAAAAAGCGGGAAAACGTAAAATCGAGGAACGTAATAACGAGGTTTTACTGTGTATTTTTTCTTTATATTTAATTTAATTCTGTTCCTGCATATTTTTTAAGGAAAGGCAAGTTTAAAAAAACAAATTGTAATCATTGTCAACCATTAGACTAATTATATAATACTGAAATCATCTGGAATATTTTGTAATTAAATAAATTATTAACTTTGACTTATCAATATATCAATTTTGTATTATTCTGGGTAAATTGTATGAATTTATGGCAGTGTACAATTTTGCCATTAACCACCAGTTAAATTCTTATGAAAAGACAGATGAGAATATCTGGTATTTGACACTCGTGGAAGCCCGGAGGCTATGTGTAGAGTGTACATGGAAGGTGTGTATTTGACACAGCTTATTTGTATTATGTTAATGTGTCAAATTCTAACAGAAAAAAAAGGATAGTGAAAAATATGGCTTGTGTTTACTCAATTTGTGATGTGAAATAATTTTGCCAAATATTTTGTAACAGGAAAAATTACTGGATGATGAATCTAGAAATATTTACGTTAACTGAAGGCTAAGTAATATTTATTATGTTAGAAAATGCATAGTTGAAACCTTCCATTATCCTTATCATCACATCAATTTTTCTACACAACGTTTTAAAAAATAAGTCAAAGTTGATCAATAATTTGTTTAAATTATGAGGAATACAAAAATAACAAGAAATCTGAATGAGTTATTGTAATAATATCTTTTTTCAGCATCCAATAGCGAATGATTCCACATTTTAAACATGATAATTTTATGATCAACTCATGTTTGCTTCATGAAATTCATATGCTTTAATTGTGCGATTTTTACAACTGTCGACCCGTGCTTGTTTCCGATATGTAAACTGAAAAAAACCTGTGAACTTTTAGAATTTATTTAATCTAGTTTTTTAAACCAAAGACATCTGTTAAGTATAACAAAAAAATGTGTTTACAATATTGGATGCTGAATGTTAAAATATGTTAATTTACAATATTTTTTGCATTACAAATTACGATCTTAAATTTTGTCAAAAGCTGTTTTTCAGAATCTCAAAACTAAAATCAAACCATTTTTTTTAATATTGTGATTTTGTTATTATAATTCTTCACAATTGCGTATTTGTTTTTTAACTTTGTTTTCTTTTATTTTTATAAAATATACTACATATTTTTCAATTTCATTATGATGATCTCATATTTCACAAAATATTTATTTACGATTCTTGTTCTTACAGCGATGTTTGATTTCTTAATGTGAGGAATGATTGTTCAAAAGGTCCTATTTCCACATGTATAAACTAAACATTTAACCATAGTGGAACTATGCCCCTTAAAAAATACATATCTGTGTATCACTTGAAAAATCTCTCCTCAAATGTAAATATAATTTTGTAGTTTTTTTTTATTGTTATTTATTCTAGAACAAGTTTTGTATGAAGGAAAATGATTCCTTTTCTTTAATTAGAAATCTTGAGATTTTGCAAAAATATTTTAACAAATGCCACTGCCCTAAAAACCAAAATATTTGGCCAGAAACAATTACATGACATTATCTTAGCTATTCCTTACGTAAAAAATGTTATTTTTGTTTTGACAAATATAATGGAACAAAGGTTTTTTTGCTCAGCCTGATGAGTATGTTAATACAATAGAATTTAATGAATTTACCGCATAATACAGATTTTTCTAGTCATAATCATTTTTACGTTTCTGGCCAAATAATTGTCTTAAAACTTTTGAAAGTAGTGTAAAATATACTCATTTTAGTTTAGCCCCTTCGAATATTGAATGATTGGGGTGGGCAATGTTTTACTAAACAAAATGAAAAACCCACTAACTGTGTATAATATTTTGACTCATGGAACATTTTGCTGTTTACGCTTTTTTACCAAGCAAAATTTCACGATTAACACATGTTTGTATCACGATTTTCACATGATTAAACCGTGAAAAAGTCATGATTAACAAATACCCGTCTTAAAGCTAATATTTCAACTAGGTTAAAAGTGACTTTTAAATGTCAGAATGATATTGTAAGTTTAAAAGGGTATAAATTGGCATATTTGAAGAATAGGGTAAACAAACTAACCCATTGACAAGAAATATTTTTTCTAATGTAGAAAAATATGTATACACAAATTCTTTATCTTTTGAGAAATTCTCAATCGTATCGCTAGACACTCTTTGATGTATTTAAATTTTCAACATAATTAAGAGTTAAATGGTTTACCTAACATATTTTTAAGATGTCAACAGATAGTATAATGTTGAAATGTGTTATAATTAACATTTTCTCTTTCTAGTTGCAAAATTATGTGAAAAATATTTGAATTTGTGTGGGATTGAAAAACATCTGAATTTACACGTGTAATAATTAATCAAATCTCACACATATTTTGACAAAACTACCCGATTGTGACACATGCTAACGCATTGGCTCGGATATTTAACCGGCAAAATGTATGTAGCTTTTGTATATAATACTTTGTTGTGTTTATTTATTGTATTTTGCAAAAGCTGTTCGACGTACGAACCAGGTTTTGTAATAAAACTTATAGTCGTATGTTTTTATTTCGCTGTAGAAGAAATCACTCATTATATTTCATGATACATTTTAGTAATTTAATTTTTATCCACGGCAATGTTTTTACCGTGGAAGTTTATTACTAGAACACCGAAAAAACTGTTTGGACATTTACTGTCTACTTTTTATTTTGTGTTAGACTTCAATCTCTTGAGTTGTGTTTTTTTATTATAATTTGAAAAAATTGATTCATCACCTTTTTTTATTTCCTACTAACCCGCTAACTGTTAATACATTCAACATTCCTTCACCTAAAATCCTGCATATCATTTATTTTATTTTATTTATTTGTATACCCAAATTCAAACATTCTTTTACAGAACTCATTGAATAAATTATTAAAAGGTTATGAATAGTGTTTTTTGCCTTTTTTTTTATCTGTGAGTCAAAGGTTTTTTTTTATCATTTGGCACCAAAAAGAAATTATGATTTTTAAAAAGTGCTTATAATTTTATCAGAACTAACTAGTTTTGTCTACTATACATTGCCTTTTTTTAGTGCATCTTATAAATATTTTGACAAGAAATGTAACGACATATTTTGAGATTTTAAACGATAATATAACATCTCTGATCATTTTATTTAAGTTTGTTTCTTTTCCGAGTGAGAATAGCTTCTACAGCGATTTTGATGAATTAAATTTTGACTAAGGTTGTGTTCAGTAAAGTGTATCATATTGATTTTAAAATGTGAACTATATAATTACTCGATCACAATTGGACTTTGCTCGATATTTGGATATGTACTAATCATTTGTGTATTTGGTCCGTAAGACAATTGATCTGATGGACTTATTTGAATGTCAAAGTATTTCTTCAGTGATGTGGATACTATTTATCCAGTCGCATCTGGTTGTAGAAAAAAATAAGAATGATGAATCAAACAAAATACATGTTTTATTTTAAATCCCCAAATCCTATAGAAGTTTATAACTAAGGTTGATTTAAACTTGATTTTTGATCCAAGCCAAAGCACACTATTTAAAAAAATAATTGTATTGACAGGTTTTTGAACACCAGTGTTCCTTTATCAATGTGTAAAATTACCCCGATAATTAGTTTTTTTTAGCAATTAAAAATAATGTTATATTATACAAATTAATCCGCTTATTGTGATCACGATGGGACGTCTTGACAACATTAGGCAGAGAAAAAAAAAAATTCATAAACATTGCTGAACCAAAATTTGAATCTGACTAAAGCTAGGGTTTCCTAGGACAGCGGTGCCCGTATCTTAACGGCCGTAGTGAACGGCGATGCAGTGGACAGCCGTCGTAACGGTGACTAGAGAGTGGTTTCCTAGGAAAACGGTGTTAATAAATGTTATCAAAACCGTTTTCCTAGGAAACCACTCTCTAGTCACTGTTACGACGGCTGTCACCGCATCACCGTTCACTACGACCGTTAAGATACGGGCACCGCTGTCCTAGGAAACCCTAGCTTGACAGATGACTCTTATGTCAGGGTCTGGCATGTAAAACAAATTAGGGCCTGATTCTGTGAAATAACGTGGTACCCTAAAGTTGATGCTCGTTGCTCATCGTGTTTTAATAATTTGTTGGGTACTATTCTTTATTGAAAACCAGAAATAAGTTAGAATCGCCACGACAGAAAGCTGTCTGATAGTTAGCATATTATAGTCCTTAAAATATAGCTTGATTAAAATGACAGCTGCCAAACTAATGGCACTAGTGATAAGAAATTACTGATCATGTACCGATCAAATCGATTTTATCACTTTTTTCATGCAATCATGAAACTCTGTTTCCAAAAATTTAAATAAAAACGCAAACACAAGCCTATTATAGTGTGTTTCAGACAATTATTCACTAAAAAATAAGACATCAAATACTTTTATTCGTGAACAACAACAAATTAACTATTTTTTATTAGATCGATTTACATAGATCAATTTGTCCCGTCTCTGACATTTTTGCAAAATGACATAACCTTGTACAAACGTCGTTAATAAATAGGTTTGTTTTAGTTTTAAAGCTGATTTTATATAATTATGTCGATTTATATGTCAAGTATTGTTTAAAAAAAAAAAAATAACATGCCAGATACTAATGATTTTTCGTGTGTTAATATAAATCACTCCTTAGACATTACTACAAAGTTATGTCTTCACTTTTTCTGACAACTGTCATTCTAATCAAGCTATATTTTAAGGACTATAGTTGAATCAAATGGCAGTTATAGCCATAGAATTAAGAATAGTCCAGAAGGAGCGTAGAATCATATGTGAATACATCGGACTGAGTCTAAATGTGGTCAGCACATTTGCCTACATTTGCCCATTCAAGAGGTCACGTTTTCGATTTTCACCATTAAAGGGGTGTTTTCACACTAGAATATTTCTTAGTCCCCGGACTGCCACCTGAAACGTAAGACTGATCATCTTTTTTTTTAATATATGTTTCAACCCCTGTATTTAGTAGCCTTACGTGTCATGTACAAGGCTAAGGTACTCGGAAAAAAACGTTTTTGTTTATCTTGGAAATGGGATGCTCGATTACTGATTTTGGTTTATTATCTTTATGAGTCCAATCACCATTGTTGCAAAGTCCAAGAACAATGGCCCGTGATAACTACTTTTAATGACAGTGTGGATATCTGTTAAAAGATATCCCATCTTTCTTGCATTCTGCTTCAAGATTATGGCGTTGTGAACTGAAAAATTGGCACTGAAATAACAGATTTTCGATACTCTGTGAAGAAATGTCATCGCATGGACAATAGTCATCATTCCTTAATTTAAACCTATATAGGTAACTTCTCATAGCTCCTGTCAGGTAAAAAATACATCTTACCTTCATGTAACAAAAAATAAGATCAGGTTAAGCTGCGATTGGTGTACCAATGCAGTGCCCTATGCAACATTAGGTGTGGAAAGGGAATGATGATGACGATGTTTTATTATTTTTTTCTTTATTTATTTCAACAAAAACTCATACTTTATAACAACTTAAGCTAAGAAAACAGTTTATTTGGTGCTGAGGGTACTATTTGCAGCTGTAGTTCTCCTTAGTCCTTCAAGGCCCTTGATTTTCTGTTGTACAATTTTGCCCACAGCCTCGAGTATTCTTCCACGATGTTTTTTAGTTGTTGTGGACTCTATAAATAGTAATTGAATTGTTATTTCCAGAAACCCAATAAATGGTTAACTCAATGCAAAACGTCTCGTCACTTTAAAATTATTTCTAAAAATATACAACAACAAACCATCACGCCGTTTCCCCGTAGGGGTAGGCAGGAAGGATAGAACGCCATATCACTCTATCTTTGCATACATACCTCGCTTCCCATACATTCATACATCTTCTCATGCACGCACACCGATTATTCTCACTTTTGACATGTCCATCTTCAAGTATTTGATGGACTTGATCGTGCCATGTCTTTCTCCGTCTTTCTCGTTTTCTGCATCCATCAACATTCGCATCATAGATCCTTTTAGCCGTTCTTTCGCTGTCCATTAGTGCCCTATGCATCAGTAATTGCACAATGGGAATAATAATGAGATAAAAAGTATGCTACTTAAAAATTATTTACATATTTTATGCATAACAAATTGCGACAAAAGAAGTTAATACAAAAAATTGGACTGTGCTTAAAAATCCCACTGGAAATGGTGCTGTTATATCCACATATGTACTGTTTAATAATCAAAGTTCTATATTCTTAGTATGGCAAAATACGACTTCATTATTTTAAAAGATAGATATATTCTGTCTTGTGAAAAAGCCAAACAAAAGTTGAATAATTTCAGAACAGAACCCTTTTTTTTATAAAAGTGGTTTGGGAGAAAAGATTTTGAAGACAAGAATATTTTTTTTGTTAATTGAGTTTTATAGTTTAAATTGATAAATAAATAAATTGAACAATGTGTTAATTACCCATTGATTCAAACTACTTACCACCTGTTGCAAATGGTACTATAAATAGTAGAAGGCATGCGAATATTGCCATTTTGAAAATGATATAAATATTCATTTTTTAAATCTATCAATTTAATATTTAAAAAAAAATGGAATTGGCTCTTTAGACAAAATAACTAAATGAGTTAACTCTTCTAATCATTTTTTCTTATATTATTTTTTTTTAAATATTACAGGGTGTGTCAAAAATATTATACTTTCTCACCATGTATAAAATAATGTTCTCATGATATTTTTTTTTATTTTACAAATTTATTGCATAAAATAAGTATACATATTTAATAACAGGAAATCTACATAAAACTAGTGAATAGAAAATTAAAACGGAGTGTTCTCTGTTTAGGATAGTCTCCATCAAACATGGCTCAGCCCGTTCTAAGATGGAGATTTTTTTATCTTTTAAAGCATAAGTAGTTCTATACTAATATAACAATAACAAAAAAAAAACTAAGACTAATTAATTATGAATTCCTAGCTAATCAAATGTAAGAAATTAAAATCGTTATTATACAAATATATAGTGTATATTTGTGCCAAGAAAGTACAAACAATATGTGTACCGATTATATAAAGTACTACGTTTATTGATCTATATATATTTTTCAAAAAATTCTTTCGCTACACTATTAATATGTGTAGTTATTTTTATTTTAAAATTTGTTTTACATTTTGAGTCTTTTATATTTGGCAATAAACCATTAAATATTTTTGGAGCAATTACATTATATTGTTGATGCAAATGGGACAGTACAGTTAATTTGTGTTGCTGAACGAGTGTTTATATTTTGTTGGGTTCTTTTGACCTCACTTAATTAATCATAAAAATTAAGTGGTTTTGATGAAGTTTCTGTAGAACAAATCTTTTGAACTTTTTCAAAGATGGTGAATAGTAATTAAATGTTTACTACAATTATTATATGAAACAGTAACTTAACGATTCTCTTATTATATTAATCCAATAAAATATTTGATTACTTATTTATCTTGATTTTAAAATTTCTTTTTAAATTGTTTTAAAGTTTTACTGAATATGTTCATAATAGTATAAATTTTGTGAAAAGCAATTTTTTAAACAAAAAAATGTGTTCTTATCTCGTTCCTACTCAACACAGAGGACTTTGGTCCCATGGAGTTGGGTAAATAAATAAATATATATAAACATACATCGACAAAAAACATTCATCAATTTTAGTAGTAACTTTAAAATAAAACTTGCCGAGATATAAAAATTGGCCTATCGATTTTAAGTCACCTTACACTTCACGAATCCATTAAACATTTTATCTATCACACGATATGCATTAATTAAAATATTTTTATATAATTCGTGAATTGCGTGAGATATTAAAAATTTAATGGAGTATTTCTATACAGACAAAACAAAGTTGTAAAATCAGTTTTCGTTGAGGTTAAAAATAGAAATATGTTGAATTTTCTTTTCAAAAAATTTCCAGTCTGAAAAAAGCAGCCATTTGAAAAAAATTCACGTAGTTATTACGCTGGCCAAAAAGATTACACAATTTTGTTTCAGCAAAATATGCCTACTGAAGTGTTTTTTCGAAATGAAATGACTTATTTTTCCTTTTTCTTGTTAATAAAAAAATCTGTAAAAAATCCATCATAAAAAATTACATTGCTTGCAAATTACCTACATATTTTTTTTTTCAAATATTACTTAAGAGATATTGCCGGCGCATGACGATGTATTGAAAAAAATAGTCTCTTTCCCCACAAACTTTACTTTATGTCATGTAAATTTACTAAGACTTGATGAAATTCAATACAGATGGTTAAAAAGCTCGTTTAAAAAGAGTTACCCATCCATCATACGCGCAATAAAGTTGTAAATAAGTATGTATGTTAATAATTAGAATATAATATTTTAAGTTCGTCCGAACGTTTGCAGACAAGGAATAAATTTAACCCCCCCCCTTTTCAATGTTCGCCATCACCGTTGTAATATTTTAACCCTTTCAGTACCAGAGTGATACTAGCCGGTAAAATTTTTTTTTTTTGCATTTATGGATTCTGTGATTTTTTATCATATTTTTACAAAAACAAAAAATAAGAAAAGTTATGTACTTTACAAAAAAAATCATGTACTTGAGGAATGGCTTGGGGCTTAAGGGTGTAAAATAAAGAAACACAATATCAAAGGCATGTTTCATTATTTCATATTTTATATAAAAATAAAACAAAAAAATAAATTCTTAAATAACAAAATTTAAAAAATATATACTGGGTCCTGCTTCGTCCGCAAAACAAGAAGGTTGACCTCGTTTTTGAGTTTCATCTCGTGTAAAAATAAGCGCCTTAGCAATTTCTGCACGAAATTTTATCAGAGCCTTGGATTTTTTATCTAATTGACACGAATGTCGTTAATATACAACAGCCAAGCATTAACTACTTAATAATATTATTTATTAAGTAGTTAATGCTTGACTTAATAATATTATTTGGATGTCTTTATAAAATTTATATATATGAACCAATATATAAGTCTTTAATTAGTGATAAAATTAGTACCAAATCACATAGAAAGTTGATGTGTATCTAGCATACAACACCTTTTTACTATTAATGTAATTTCTAAAGTACATGAATTCTTTGATCGAAAAATGATACACAAATAATTATTTATACCTCAAAATTACATAAATATTTAAGTTTATACATTTATAAATATTTTTCAAATATTCACAATACGTACAAGTAATATCTTACCTTATAAAAAAGTTTAAATCCTTGTAACGCCAAGCCAATTTAAATTGCCAAAACCGTCGTTATAAAACCCAAATGACAGAACAAGCATGAGCTACTAATATAAAAGTATATTTTTTCATGTAGAGTATATCTTTGACTAGATGTGTACAAAAAATGAGGTAGGTTGGTTAAAAAACTAACGAGGTATAATTATTTTTCTTTGTGTACCTGAGGAATGACGCTGGTAAAGAAAAGGGTTAATAAGAATGTTATTTTTTATACAATACACAATATATGGTAACATTGACGTGATTTTTCTATGGAAAATTTAGAAATCCATAGATGTATCACTGGACGATTAAAAATATCTGTCAGCCGCTGCAAGATATCTGTAGTCTGTGGTCTGTGGTCAGCCGTCTGTCAAGTGTCAACGTTTGTTGTCGTTTTATTTAAATCCATTAGTAATATATCTTTATAAACCCATTTAATATGTCGTATATGCTTGGCCATTTACACAATGGGTGGCAGGTTGACCAAGCAATTCTTTCAGAGGAAGATAGAGTCGTGGTGAGTTTCACATCATTATATATAAAGTTAGGTTATACTTTTCTAATCGTTACAATGTTGTTTATTTTTAATTTGGACGAAATTTTTTTAATTTCGTTGTAAGTATGTACAAATAATCCGTGTCCGGGTGGACGAAGAGTACAATTCTGCGTGTGAAATAGAACCAGCAAATAAGTTAGCATTTTTTAATTGATAGCTACTCTCAGGTAAAAATCCTGAATAAAGAATTCTAGCGGAGATAGTGTTTGGCGCATTCGCCTACCATGATTGAGGTCCCGGGTTCGATTCCTGTGAAGGTGGACATGTGATATTGATTTAAATGGTGGTTTTACACTACAATAATTTACTGTCCCTGGACTGGCACCAGAATCGTAAGATGGATCACCTTACCTTCACGTAACAGATGAACAATACACGCTGCATTTGATGTACAAATGCAGGGCGCTATGCACTACAAGATTTGAATAGGAATATTATGATCCATACAGTTAAACATTGTGTATCTTTTAGAAAATAATATTTAACTTTAAGGAACCTGTTTTAGATTATAAAAATGAAATGTAAATAAAATGTAATATGTAAAACGAACTCCCCTTTTAAACACGAGTTTTTATTCTATTAGAGGTAGAAATGTTATTATTAATTATGTATGTACAAAACATTTGTAATTTTATACTTATTTTGTAAACAATTTTTTCAATCAATTTTTTCAATAAAAATTTTCTATAAAATATTTAGGTATATCTTGTTTGAAATTTTTTCATAAGATTCACACTACGTTTGTTTTTAATATTTACATCGTGTACAGTACGTAAAATTTGTATACGATATAAATAGTAGGGCCAATTTAATCGGTCACGTTTGACATTTGTCGGTTTTGGCTTCATAGTGAGGTGACCTGCTTAAAAACATCGATTAAAGTGAATGAATCGATTCGGACTTCAAACATAATATATGTGAATTGAATTCAATTACTATGAAAAAGTACTTATAGGTACTGTAATTTTATTTTAAAAATCATAAGTCGAATCCCCGTGCCATTATTATTTTATATCGTAATTTTAAAGAACAAAATAAGATAAGTACATAATTTAACAAAATTATCAATATTCGATTTTTCTGGGTAACATTTATTTAACTTTCTGTACATAATGTTATTTGTACATTGGCGGGCTTATTGCCAAATAGCAATTTCTTCCAACCAACCAATAAAATAAAAGTTTTATTTTTATAATTCAAGTTACAGAACATATTCAATAGAAAAAAATATTAAAAAGCTAAAGATGTACAAAAATATAAATAAACATATTAGTTTATAAATTACCTTAAAACCATTACTCAATGGGAAAAAGGAAAAAAAAAGAAAGAGGAAAAAGGAAAAGAGGAGAGATTAAGGAAGAGAAAGGAGATGTTTCTTCAGACGTGATTTAAACAGAGATGATGTAGTAACATCTGTGATGGTGGATGGGAGATGATTCCACAGTCGAGCCGCATGGACACTATATGAGTGAGAGAAGAAAGAGGAATTGTGGATGGGTATTAAGAGAGTGCCTTGAGAAACATTCCTAGTTTTTAAAAAGAAAAAGGGTTCACTGATGCAACATTGTAACGACGTTTAGAACAGAAAAAGTTTATTATGTTTAGAATGGTTTATTAGTGAAAGCAAATTGTAAAATTACCTTCTTTTGTCATTATTACAATAAATATGTAATCGTAATTGAAAAAAGTTAAGCAATTGTGCAGTTCTAAATTCGAAAAGATAAATAATATTTTATTACCGCCCTTACAAGGTTATGTTGTTGAATTTTGAAGAAGTGTCGAATGTGACCTATTAAATTGGCCCTACTGTAATTATAATGTGAACTTCTAATTCCAGGTAATCAGATTTGGTCACGATTGGGATCCAACATGTATGAAAATGGATGAAGTTCTTTATAGTATAGCTGAGAAAGTAAAGAATTTTGCAGTCATTTACTTAGTTGACATCACCGAAGTTCCTGATTTTAATAAAATGTAAGTACAGCCATTAAAATTAATCTATTGATTTTGGTTTTCATATTTATTTATTCATGCTTTTTTTTAGTTAGTTCATAACATCTTAAGAACTAATATAAACTTTTATTTACATAACTATTTTTTTTTTAAATTTCTTAAGAATGTATTTTTTCAAATTAATTAAAAAATAGTCCAATTCCTTCTATTTCTTTTATATTTTGAGGTAACTCATTTTATTTATTTATACTTTTACATCGTTTGTATTATTTTTTTATACAGAATAATGTTCCCTTACTGGGTGTCCCGTGCCGAGGGAAACATTTTACAAAATGTGAAACATGCCCAAGATTAGCCATTTAACAAAGTTAAGATAATAATAACAATAAAAAAACGTAATTAATCTAATTATCATTAATATAATAAACAATAAAAAACTAAAATAATTATAAAAAATATATTAACATATTACAACAGAGATGAAGAACATTTAAGAGAAGGTAATATAGAAGTTCAGGCATCTACAGGGCTTATGACCTGTCAATGGCTGGTTTAAGTGGCCACTTTACACACTGTGTAACATTCACCATTCTGCCTATATTTGAACATCTATATTCCTTCAATTCTTTCAAAATATTGTTGATAAAAAATATAACCAATTTATATAGACCAAAAGAACAAATTTCATAAACAGTACACACATTTTACCTATTTGGCTTGATCCACTCATCGATGCGTGTGCAACCCACCTCCACCATCCATTTCTTAATAGCAATTTTATATTGTGAGAACTTACTGATTGTCCTTATGGATAATGGAAGTAGATTGTACACTTTAACCAAGTAGTACGCCAATCCTCTTTGACCAAAGGTTGTATTTATTTTTTTATTTTTTTGCAGCATCAGGCTGGAGTATCTAGTAACTCTTGTATTTGTAACGGAAGGTAGAGAATAATGTTTACATGCGTATAGTAACAAAGCTTTTACATAAAGTTGATTTACAGATTTTACATTAAGATTTTCAAATATACCGAGGGAGCTAGCTTCAAGTACAGCTTCAATCCCTTGTACAACGAGTTTTGAGATTCTGTTTTTCTCCTCATTGGTAACTCGATCTTTTTTATTTCCCTTGTTTCAAATGTATGACATTGTTGGTTAAATTTTATTTTCTTAAAATATTTTACTCACCCCCTTAATTATTTTATGTATAAAAATTGCTACATTATATTTTACTTGCTGCTTTATTGTGAGTAAGCCAATTTCTTTGTGCATTCTTTCTAAATTAGAACACATATTTCTTTTGAGTATAATCCTCATAGCCTTATTTGGAAGAATTTGTATATTTTTAATTTCCCCTTCATTACAGTAATTTATGTGTGGACATATTACATACTACATGTGGAAATACTACTCTTTACATCTATTACATTTTGTAATATTCCCATAAATATATATTTTTTGTTACATATTGAGAATGTGCTTTGAAATTCTATAATTTAATCTAAATTCTATAGTGCTTTGAAAATATTGTGAGAGTTAAGAGGAAATGCGGTCTGACTTTTCTTCATATAAACGTATTCCCTTATTTTCTCCCTGGACTATGCCACTATTTATAGATATTTACTATTGCCGTGTCTATTGTTTTGCTTTTTTGATATATTGTCTCTTATGGTAACTAGGACCACCCAAAATCCATAAAAGCGCACAGTTTGATCTGCTTTCTTTAATATACAAATATGATAAATAATTTCGAAAAACGGAAAAGGTACTGATACAGAAAATTTATCATCCATCCATTATATATATTATGCATCAACTCTACAGTCCAGACCTGGCACCAAGTGACTGTCTATAGCTTATGCGCTTGGCTTCAATAGAGGCTTTTTTGCCAATAGGGACAAGGGCTTCTACGAGAAGAGCATTAAGAAGTTGGATTCTCGTTGGCAACAAGTTACCGAACAGAACGGCGCATATTTGACTTAAATCGGATGATTTTAACACTTTTTATGAAGCATTGAAATAAAGCAAAAAATACAAAATTACTTTTTCCAAACCTAATATTAAGAAAAACATTTAAGTTTGTAAGTGAAAATTCTTGATGGAAGTTCATTGTAATTTATTTTATAAACTTGATATTCCAAATTTTTGGATTTAAGTATCACTCATCTTTTATTTATCTAATATACTAATATTAAGACACATTATTCTGTATTCCACTGTCTTTTTTTTATATAAATCTTTGATTTACTGGCCTTACTCGCCGATATAATATTTGAATGTTTCTAGCACTAACTTTGTTAAATAAAGTGGTTCATAAAACTCTTTGCTTTATGAATTTTTTAAAATGTTTTTTTTTCCACCACAACAGGCCAGGAGGCCCAATTACAGTGGTGAATTACATCACAGAATACCCACGCTTGAGAAAAATCGTGTTCTTACCGGGAATCGAACCCGGAACCTCCCGTGTATGAGTCAAGCGTTTTGACCACTACACCACGGAGGCTTTAGCGAACATTTTAGGTGGAGAAAATATTTTTTAATTACTATTTTTTTTAATGTCACAATACAGGTGTAGTTACCCTTTTACATTGCACCTTTAGTTCTGAGTTGTTTTACTTAGATGTCCTATAAAAAATTGTTTTAAACATATATAAAATAAAACTATGCTCATTGATAAATTATGTAACATACCCTATGAAAAACTTATAGATTTGTTTTTTTCCTACAGGTATGAGTTGTACGATCCATGCACTGTCATGTTTTTCTTCCGGAATAAACACATCATGATTGATTTGGGAACTGGTAATAACAACAAAATCAATTGGACTCTTGAAGACAAACAAGAAATGATAGACATCGTAGAAACTGTATACAGAGGGGCTAGAAAAGGAAGAGGTCTCGTAGTTTCTCCGAAAGATTATTCAACAAAATATAGATATTAAAAGTTCTGCGGAATTGTGACATTTAGAAACATTGGCGGAAGTCTGAAAAGACAAACTCGAAAGCAGAAAAATCAATGTTGAGGAGATCCAAAAGCCTAAGTGTTATTGCGTCCTTGGTCTCGATTACAATGTGAAGATAACAGAGTTAAAATTGAATTTTCTCTATGAAAATTTGAAGTATCTTTGTCAGTAGCTGCTATTAAACTTGTTTATTTATTTTTTCAAACATGCATATTCAATTTTACTTTATAGACAACTGAAGATAATTCTGCTAACTTCTGATTGTAATCGGAGTCCCGGGGGACTCTGTCAGTTAGAGAAAAGTGAACTAAATTTTCGTAAATAATAAAAACTATGCGGGGGAAGAGGAAGTATGGACAGATGCCAACATGTCATCCCAACTCCTCGGATCCCCTCAATGTTTCTGTTTTTTTTTTAATAAAAAAAATATGTACAAATAATTACAAAAAGATATCAAATTTATGCATTTAATAATCGAAGAATGTAAACATGTGGTATTATAGATTTTCAATCAGGCGGAATGGTGAATGATACGAAGTGTGTAAACTTATACATTAGCCTACATGACTGGTTATAAGGTTTATAAATGGATACCCAATTTCAAAAAATGCCTAAGTCCATTTTTGTAGTTCTGAGATATTTCAAGTTTAAGTGTTTATTTTGTTCCTAAAATATTAAATGATAGAATTTCGGAAAATTGAAAATACGTATTGTAAACTTTTTCTTCTTCTTTATTTTAAGATAAAAAAATACAAAATTGTTACATGTTTAGTTGCAAAATTATTGCTTGTAAAAAAGTGGACTTAAGCCTAAGGTCAGAACTTAGGGATTTTTTAAAAGTATTTAAATCCCACAGTTTTGGCAAGCCGGACTTTACACAGAATTTTCCTAATGGAAATAATGGATCACATTTCCGGGTTAATTCCGTCGAATTCCATCATGTTTGCGGGAACACAAAATTAAACCAAAAAAACTCAAATTTACTCGATATATTTGCTCTCCATGTGGTGTAGGATTATGTCTTAAATCCTGTTACACGTGTGCAAAATTTAAAATCCATTTTGTCAATAAACATCAATTTCACCTCGTAATTTTTTTTTATTATTAAGTGATAAAGAACATGTCAAGTGTCAAAAACCATCAATTAACCAGTAAAACCCATTTTAATAAGAGCTTTTGAAGTGTCCTAGTACAGATAAAAAAAATATTTTGCTAATTGGCCCAGTATTCCAATATTACTGCTCTGAGGTATCATATGTCATTCAAGATGGCGGTACGGTTACAAGTGGTAAAATAAATATTCAATCAAAAGCAGCCGCGGGAATGGTTTGATAAGAAATTACAAGACCGTCGCCCCCAGAAGGTTAAAGGACTGAAGAATTTTTTCTCGGGGAAAAAACTCTTGGACTATTTTAAGGACTTTTAGGAAATAATATTTTTTTAATAATTTTTCAAAAACTAAATTCCATATGGGTATTCTTTATTGAAAAATTAATTAGGTAAATGTTCACAAAATGCTCTACACGGCAGTGTTGCCAACTCAAAACCGATAAAATAAGAGTTAGGCATTTTTTTAAATTGGGCATCCAAATGGGTAGACTTCCGAAGTCCTCAATTTCTTATTATCGCACCCAAAGTTTTATGTAAAGAATTTTGTATTATGTATTTAATAAATTACTGTAATAGTAAATTAGTGTTTGATTGCTAAAATTATTTTATTCCTTATTTCTTGCCTCTTCCCAGTTCACCTAGTGTCGGATGACGATGAATACTCAGGATTCTGCTCTGCGATAAATTTCAAACTCGATAGCTCCCTAAGGCAGGCATTCTCAACCTTTTTCTTCGGGCCACATTTCAAGAGTAATAATATGACACGGGTTTATAGAGTCGCCCATATGGACCAAAACCATTATATCGAGCCATAATCGGCAGAACAACATAAGTGACAATATGTGAATTCTGCAGAAGGTTTTTAAATTTTTTTTAAACATGTATTTTTTTAAATAATTCGGTAAATGAGATTTATAATGGTTGGTTACTGCCAATACTGAAATGACAGCTTAATTGTTTAAATACCTTCCGCTTTTAAGATAGTGGCGGTAACACGTTTTGCCTATAACTCTGACAGAGGTGCGAGCTAGCGTAATCGCCTGCATTGTCGTCGGTTACGTTGTTTTGCTTAGCTTAAAAATAATATGTCAACATATATATATATTTTTTTTTAAGACTAATGATGCGGAGTAATACATAGAAAACTACAATTGGCCTATAATTTTGGTTTACTTATAAATATTGTATTTTTTGTTGTTGTTTCCTTTTAATAAATAAAATAAATATCCTTAAATGTGGCAGGTGAATTTTATAAAGCTACGATGTTTTTAACACTTGTGCAGGGGGCAGTAAGGAACACTTTTCCGTAAAAAAACACAATTTGCCAAAAATGTCGCTTACGTTGTTGAGCCGATTATGGCTCGAAATAATAATGTATTATTTTTTTTGAGGTTATTATTTTTTATGAATACTATTTCAGCTTGTGTTTCATCATACCTTGAAATTAATTGTGTTTGGTAGGTTCAATATTTGAAGATGGACAAACTTCAGAATAATCGTTGTGCATGCATGATATGCCTGAATGTAGAGGAAGTGAGGTCTATATGCAATGATATGTGGCGTTTTATTCAAAATGCTTCATGACTTTTTTGTTTTTAATATATTAACATACTTGAAATAATAATCCTTCTGGTAAATTGAAAAATCTGAATGTTTCCAATCATGCGATAATACAAAGTTTGAAAAAGTTCAGTGGTATTTTAAATGTTTTTAATATACTATCAAAATAAGCCAAATAAAAATAAAAACATGTTTTGTATTATTGTCGCTATGATTTTTTAAAGTTAGGTAATTTTGAAATTATTTAGTCCGTGATGTGATGATGAGTTTTCTTGACATTTAAAAGTAGGACCCTATAGCTGTCAAAATACACTAAACATAGAAAAAAATGCTACCTGAAAACTGGAAAATTATCAC
Source organism: Micrasema longulum (assembly GCF_059751315.1). Lineage (NCBI taxonomy): Eukaryota > Metazoa > Arthropoda > Insecta > Trichoptera > Brachycentridae > Micrasema > Micrasema longulum. The sequence goes on from NW_028277543.1 coordinate 2,296,285, forward strand.
AACACAACAACGCTATAATGAGGAACTTCAGCCATACAGGAAATTGGATACAATAAATGTTTTCTTGCGCGCGGTAAAAATTGGATCATTAAATTACATAGCAAAGTTTCTTGAAAATTTACGAAAAAAATATTGTAATAAAAACGAACTACTTTGAACGACGTCACTGGTTCATATGAATCAACCAATAGTAAGGGAGTTATGGAGGATTTCCGGTTTGTTTACCGTCAACGGACCAATGGTCAGAACGAGAATAAGCGGAAGAGAACCTCTGACGTCACACGCGGAGTTATTTTATATGATATATAAAAAATGAAAAAAACCATTTTTGGCTTAATTTAAAAGTCAATTAACAAATTAAAAAAACCGCTGAATTTCCTCATTGATTGGTAATTGTTCCCACGAACTTGTGACGTTTCAAAGTAGTTAATTTCTATCAAAACCGCTTTTACCAAGTGTAAGAAAACATTTTTATGTCCGATTTCCCGTAGCACTGAACTCCCTCATTTAAAAGTTAAAATAATTTGAATTCAATAAAATTCAGAATCTTAAATATTTACGACGCGTAGTTTAACGTTTTCCCGCTAGGTTCGCTGCATATTTTGTTGTTCTAGCATTCAGCTGTTTTCTTCTCGTTTTCCGAATTTCAGTCTTTGTAACAACGTGGAGCAGTTGCACGCTTTTTCGCACGCAGTTTTCAACACATTTCATTGTACAAACCGGTCTAACGGTAGTGGTATCTTTTAAAAACCTCAGTAAATCCCGTAAAAAACACAAATCTGTCGCGCAATAATGTTAGACCGAATTATTTCATTGTTTTCGGAGTGCGGTTTTCTGTCCGAAGAAATTGCATCGTAACGGTCGCCGTCTTTGCCGGACTTTTATTTTCTTGTGTTTTTGTCGGAAATAGACGCCACAATTTGTGTCAGACAGACAGTCTTCGCTCGAATGATTCCTAATTGTTCTTTTTCGACAAGAGAGTGGCACTGTACCGTCAATATTTCTGCTTTGTGATTTAAGTTGACTTCAATTTAGTTTACGAGACTCGCAGTTAGAAGAAAAGAAACTTCGCATAAAAAGTAAGTCAACTTGTTCAAACTCACCTTTTGATATTGTTACCATTTTAATAATTACTGTGCCCCGTCGGATGAATAATACAGTTCTGTGTGTGAAATAAAACCAGAATCCTGGACGAGTGTTTTCCACTCGACGGCTGCTCATATAAAAACTCTGAATGCGGAAATCGAGTGCCGATAAGTCAGCCTCGTTTTGAAGTGCTTGGCGCGTTCGCCTACCATTCTTGAGGTCCTGGGTTCAATTCTTAGTAAAATTGGACGTGAAATATTGATTTTAAAGGTTGTTTAAATTGCAATATTTTATTGTTCCTGGACTAGCACATGAGGCGCAGGACTGATCACTGATCACCTTACCGTCATGTAACAGATGGTCAAAATACGCTGCATTTGGTTTATCACTGGGTGTGAAAAGCGGAATCATGGTGATGATTAATTATGTCCAATTTTATTATTTAAAGAAAAAAAAATACTCGAGTTATTATTATCTCTCTCTCTTCAATTCGTGCCTCATGTCTGAGGATGGTGATTACACCTGACTCCAGACATGGCTCGTCTGTGGACAGTCTTTCTCCATCTGGAACGGTCTTGTGCACTTCTATAGGCATTCCTCAGTGATGATTCTGTTAATTCAGTGACTGTGCCGCTCCATCTTGTCGGTTGACGTCCACGCGACCTTGTCCCTTCGACAGTTCCCAAGAGAATAGTTGTCTCCAAACTATCAGAGTTCCCCCTGGAAATATATCCAAAGAACTGCAGGATTATTTTCTCGCACATGAATGTCAGTCTTACTCCTCTATCCAGATCCTGGAGTATAGATGTATTCGTACGTCTGGCCGTCCACGAAGTCCGCAGCATTCGCCGCCAGCACCACATTTCGAAAGCTTCGATTTTTTTCTTTTCAGATTCTTTCAGTGTCCAACACTCCACACCGTACATGAACACGGAGAAAATCAAGGCCTCCACCAGTCTCTTTTTGGTGTTAATGGTTATACTGCGATTTTTAAAAATCTTATTATCTACCGAAACATTGAAATTTTCAGACCTTTTCCTAAAAGTCGTAAATAACTTTTTCTGGAAAAATTGGAATCGAGTTATGGTACGGTGGGATTTGAATTTCAGACCTTTGATACTTGGGTCAAAACAACACTATCCCGGGACTACAACACGTTTCAAAATGATTTTAATAATTTATGCAGATATTCAATTCTATAGAAATTGCAAATAAAAAAAACGGAACTAGAATTTTGAATCTACTTATTTCATATGTTATCATGTATAAATAGCAATTTAACACATTTTCTAAATTTTATCAGAAGAATCTGTTTAAAATAAAATTATTTATAACACTAGCTGACCTGACAGACGTTGTCCTGCCCGAAAGTCGGCTTGCCTTGGAAAAAGACATTTCATTGATAATTAGGTACCTAAATACTTGTTTGTGATTGAATTCCAAAACTAAAAATTGTCAATATTAAAACAATATTGAATTTCAGTAGGTACTTGTTTATGGTTGAATTCCAAATCATAAAATATTTTTTTTTTTCAAATATGGCATTCTTTTTGCAAACGTCAAGCTCCGGTCGTCTTACCAACAAAGGGGTGTACTTATGCAGGAATACGATTTTTTAAAATGTGTTGAATTCAATATTATTTTAGTATTACCAAAAATCCAATTAAAATAACTAAATGGGTAGAAGTTATGAGGAATTTAAGGAAAGAATCTGATTGAGATCCACCAAAAACAAATTTTATCTGTAAACATTTAAAAACAAACTTTTTTTACACACAAAAAAACAACATCTTTCCATCTTTTTGCAAATGTATTCTCCTCGAATGCAACCCTGGTAGATCGATAAATAAAACATTTATGCTCCCAACTTCTTTTTTACATATTCGATTGGAGATTTTAATATCTACGAACACGCACAGTGCAAAGATCTATATTTCCCTGAAAACCGCACGTAAATCGGTTAAGCCGTTTAGGAGGAGTACGGTGACATCACACGTACAGAGGAATTATATATATATATAAAGATTAGACGGAAAACAACTTAAATTTCCAAATAAATAATTTATTGCCGAACATGCTAACTGAGCGCTATATGCACGATTAGATGCAGAGTCTATATGAGTCATAATTCTTAGTTTTACCGACAAAAAGATTTTTTTTTTTTAAATACTAGCGTTTTTATAATTTACCCAAATATTTTAATTTTTTGGCCATTCTCAACGAGTTATAAATAACTCACTATTAAAAAATGGAAATCAAGTTAAGGTAGAGTGGGGTTCAAACCCCAGATCTCTGATCCGCGAGTCCGCAGCACTAGCCACGGGACCACTACCTGATATATTTTAATGTAACTAAAATCCCAACAAGCCATATAAAGTGGCTTCGTGAATTTTTAGTTACTTGTAAAAATAAATAAATGTTAAAAGTGTAATAATGTAAAAATAAATAATTTACAGAAGAGAAAAACACTCGATTAAATTAATAAAACACAAAAAAATACAAATTTTCAGACGTAATTCTCCTTAGTGGTATTTTCGATGATTTTCTTGTGAATATTGAATATTTCCATAAACATTTCGCCAAACTTTGCCCGGAAAAAATATTGACGTAATAAATTTGTATGCAAAATTAGGTTCTATTTTATTATCGACGGCGTGGAATGGTGTCCCGATTTTTTTTAATAAAGCATGTCTCATGAATTTGTGTTGAAAAAGAATTTGATTTTTGTTTGTGCCTAGAATAATTTTATGTTATGGGGCACGTACCCATCTACATTTGAACAAGGATTATTACGGGAGTTAAAAAATACTCTCACATCTCACAACATCTTCGAGATTTGCACTAGTTATGCCCAGAGATAATAAAATATAAGCTCTGCTGGACAAAATTCGAATCCCTTCATAAAATTGCTCCGACATACCAATCGGACCTCTGTAAAAGGGAAAATATACTGTCAAAGAAAATCTACTATTAGATCAGCATTTGATTCAGGCAGAGGAAAACTTGTCGATCTTCGGCGCTGCCTAAACACTAGGTTTGGAGATCGGCCCCTCTGTCTTGAACCTAGTTTTTTATTGAAAAGAATTGTTGACAAAATAAGTATTAAATTATAATAAATAGTTTGTACATACAAAATTAGTAATAACGTTTTTACCTCTCCGACAGAGTGAAAACTCGTGTTTAGAGGAGAGTACGTTTACATTAATTTTTTTAAAAAATATATTAGTATGTATTATATTTTACGTACATTTCATTTTTACTATCTAAAACAGGAGTACGTTTACATTTTTTTGTCCCTGTCACATCCGAAACCACGATGATCAGTATGAGCAAGAAGACATATTGGCACATTAAAATAAATTTTTAGAACGAATAAAATATTAAAAAATAAAATATTAAAAAGAACAAATAGGTGCTTACTTCTGCGGGGGAGTTACGAGGAGGGGGAAGGGGGGAGTCTGATATACCGTCAACCGCGCGGCGGCGCCCCCTCGCTTCTCCCCTGCAGAAGTACGCAACCATTTGTTATTTTTAATATTTTCTTTCAAAAAAATTGTTCGTTCTAAATATTTTTTTAAATATGCCAATATGTCTTCTTGCCCATACTGATCATCGTGGTTTCGGATGTGACAGGGTTTAAAGAACACCATGTATTTGTATTTTATTTTATTTACAATTCATTTTTACTAAAACAGATTCCTTAAATTAAGATATTATTTATTTATTTTATTTATTTGACACTTTATATACATATACAATAAATATACATATAAGGGCGGGCATATTGCCTTAATGCAATTTCTTACTACCTACCCAAACCGTTCGGTTTGAGAAAATTATAAATACATGGACATATTGAATCTTACAATTTTATACAATTATTATATGCCAAAAGATACACAATTTTCTACTGTATGGAGTTCAGGCTAGGGTGGGTCTCTTGTGTTTTTTAAATTTAGATTTTAATGTTTTAATATTTGCAATTGATTTTGAACACCTGAGTTGAGAGGTGGAAATGCCAAAAAAAAGAAGAAGCAGAAGAATATGTTACCACAGTAAAGAGAAAAAATAATAAATTATATAAGATAACAATATTAAGGTTAAGGGATGAAGTATGAGGAAATAGAGTGGAGGAGATGAATTTTTATAATATAGTTGACCGATTCGAAATGTTGAAGTGCTAATAACATGAACATAATTAAAGGTACATAAAATTATTACACACTGACAAATGTTTCATTTTACAGTGTTAAAATAGATCCTCTTCCTTAAGCACGGTAGGCGAACGCGCCAACCACTACCTTTTTAGGGTTTGATTTCTGGCAAGGTCGACATAAAATATTTTTGCCTTAAAATGTGGTTTTCCACTGCAGTATTTACATGTATCTGAAGCAAAAAACTGATCACCTTACCTTTATTTAACAAATATTAATGTGACTGTGCATTTAGTGTACCAAAGCAGTGCCCTATGTATACTGGTTACAAATAGGCAAATGGTGCTGAAATATTTTAAATAATGCGACGGTATTGTTGTATCCATTTTATTGTTCTTATTGATAATTCTTATTATTTCTTATTTTTAATCACGTTTTGTTTTTTATAATATGCTTATTTGTGTTTGTTTAACCTTTCCCTCACCAAGCATCTAAAAATTACACACGATCCGAACGGGGGGACCAAACGACCCCAGCGCCTACTTGTATATGGAATTAGGAGAATAAAACCTTGGAAGTATTTATGACCGTGCAACAATTTATTCATGTTTTCGCGTACACATATTTTACTCATTCGTGTATTTTATTAGTTTGCCAAATGTTTGTGTACATAAAGTGAAATTGACCAAATCGGTTCATGGGGATTCGAATCCCCCCCTTCGGTCCGGCTAGGTTAATTTCACGATAAATAAACATATTTGTAGGTATATCGAACCGATTGGTGGTCCCGTGGCAGTGTTGTGGTTTAAATATCACAACTCTATTCCCATTTTTCCAGCACGCGTTATTTACTACTTTTAGGAAATGAAATGATTTTGATAAAAATATCAGTTAAAATCATCGGTCAAATTTGTTTAAACAAAGCAAATAAAATTAAATATTAACATGGAGTTTTATTGAGAAATATTTACAAAAACATCAATATTATTTTATTTATTTATTTATTTTTTATGTCATACTAAAGCTAACAAACAAAAAAATCCTCAAAGGGATGGCCTGTGTGCGGGTATACATTATTTTAAAAAATCACCAAAGGCTACTGAAAGAATATTTTAATGTTTTATATGTGCGGGTAGAATTATATTCATTTTCTGGGAATACGTAGCTGTGAGAAACCGGTAGACTCGTGGGGAGAGATTCTAGGAAATAAATGTATCAGATGTCGTTTTCCAGTTCAATATAGGTACATACCATGACTGCCAACATAGAACATATATTGCTAAGCTATGTGAGGAATGAAATAAATGCTACACATTAAATTCTCGAGTCCTTTCCCATGAACTAACATAATACTCGTAATAAAACATACTTGTTTTCGAGAAGCAAAAAATCAATGGGAAAATGTGCGTAGATATCTGTGTTGGATTCCGAAGGGACAATAGTATGCGTCATAGCTAGGCTCAGAGTAAAAAATCACTAGAGAAGCGTTACAAAATTTAAGTTTGGTTTTTTGTTTAAACCTACAATGCCCAATGCAGACGATCTGCTACATACCAATAATCGGTGTATAAAAGTGATTTCAAACATGTTTATCACTCGGCGACTAGTTTATTATATTGTATACATATTAGCCATTATAATTTATTTTAAAAAGTCGCCACCAGGGTAAAGTTTTTCAATAAACTTTTTAAAAAGTCAGTTGCACGTATTTTGTCAAAAGTGTAATTTAGCTAAAATTCAAAGGGGGATTTCTTTATTTTTTTAAAAAGATTTGAAGTTATAATTACTGTTTCTGCAACGTTCATTATTATGCAGGTGTTCTTTAAACCCTGTCATATCCGAAACCACGATGACCAAGAAGACATATTGGCACATAAAAATAAATTTTTAGAGCGAATAAAATTTACAAAAATAAAATATTAAAAAAAACAAATGGTTGCTTACTTCAACAAGGGAGAAGCGGGGAGAGGGGAGGAGGGAGTCTGATACACCGTCAACCACATGGCCACGCCCCCTCGCTTCTCCCCTGCAGAAATAAGTAACCATTTGTTTTTTAAAATATTGTATTTAAAAAAAAAATCTGTGTTCTAAATATTGTTTTAAATATGCTAATATCTCTTCTTGCCCATACTGATCATCGTGGTTTCGGATGCAACAGGGTTTAAAGAACACCCTGTATTAAAAGATGTTCATAAGAATCGTTATTTTTTGTTTTCCTCACATACTTGTATTTTTTTTATCTTTTAATACCTGATGTCCACATAAACTAAAATGTGAAATTTAAATTGAAAAAAAAACTTTTTTTTTCATTATTTTTCCCAGTATTTGTATAAAAAAACACTCATAAAAATATGATTTTATGTAGAATTAGAAAAATTAGACATTAAAGGGTTAAATTCTCGAGTACTTCCCCATGAAGTAACATAGTAATAAAACAAACTTGTATAAAAATATTTTGAGTTTGTCCAAATTTTTGTAGACAAGGACCGGATTCAACCCCCTAGGGAGCTGTTAATACAACAGAGATGAATAACATTATGGAGAAGGCAATATAGAAATCTAGGCATCCACAGGGCTTATGACCTGTCATTGGCTGGTTTGAGTAGCCACTTTACACACTGTGTAACATTCACCATTCTACCTATATTTGAACATTTTTATTTTTATATAGGAGTTGCTTAATTTTTGCCTTGCTTATTATGTACAAGGCCTATATTAATTGCAAAAGGTATGTTCCTTCTAATTACTCTGACTGTAGTGTGAGGTTATGGTAGCATAATCGGCTATGGCCTTGTTAAGAAAGTTCACTCATTTAGCAAGCATGCGCTTAAACTTTTTGTCAACAAACACCGTATTTTGGCACTGAACTGAACTAAAGCGTGAAACTGATCACATATAACATATAAATGCAGTGCCCTTTGCACTATTGGGCTTGGAAAGGGAAACGATAATGTTTAAACCTTCTTACTTACCTTTATAACTCAGTACAGGAGAGTTGATTGTTCAAATTACTGTCAAAAACGATAACTACATATTTAAAAGCTTTTCGAGGCCTAAAATGAGCGCACGTAACTTAATTTTATATCTTCACTTAGGAACTCCTAAAACATCGTGCTTTTGGACTAGTGACTAGTAAATACAATTATCCTTTCACATTTTGTTATTTCTTTTTACTTTTTTTTGATTCAAGAATAAAGTTAACGAGTTGACTTATTCCTTCGACAGTATGGATTATAATAAATGTCCTTCTTTGAGACTTCAGTTTTACACATTACAAAATTTATCTATTTATTTCATTCATTTCCAAATAGGAAAATATCACACACTACGAATACGATAAAAATATGTAAAATGGATTTTGAAAAATTAATTGTGTTTACGAAATCAATATGGATGTTGTGGAGAAATATATGTATATAAATATGTCTCCTCAAAAATGCGACTTATTCGGCCTTCACAATCGTGACGTCAAGATTCGTGACGATGTTCTATTTAAATTGAAACAGTTACTAAGTTAAAAATTTAACCTAACCGTGACGTATTAGTGGCGTGGCCAATACAATGAACGGTCTTCCCGGAGATTCAAAATTATAATTTTAAAAAAAAAGTATGTTATTAATAAGTACAAAAAAAAATAGTTTTTTTACCCGACAGTATTTTGTAGACCCTTATTTATTAATTTTAAAAAAAATTATTTATCAAAAGCATACAAAAGTTAACATAAAAATTATCAAGTCCTACTATATATAAAAAAAACACGTTCTAAAAGCCAGATTCTCAGCAGACGTATTTCTCTTGAGCCAGATAAGTTTTTTTGATTTTTAATATTTAATGGGAGCATATTATACATTTTTGGTATATTGTACTCCAGTGTTTTTTTCCCGTATTTATTATTGAATTTAGGGAGAGCTAGGCCATCTACACTAGTAAACCGAGTAAAATTGAAATTGTAAAAAAAGTGATATTTTCCTATTGTTGAGTTCTTTATTTTCATTCATTTGTTAAACTTTTTGTACATAATTTAAATTGTACATTGGCGGGCTTATTGTCAAATGACATATTTTTCCATCCAACCAATAAAATAAAAATCTTAGTTATATCAATATTTGAGTTAGTCCAAATGTTTGTAGACAAAATACTGGATTTCACCTTCTCGGGAGTCATTAAGATAAACAAATAACAACGGGGATTTGTTAATAGTTATTTATTTCATTTGAGTTTCGAAGCTATTTTAATTGAACAGAAAAAACTAAAGATATACTATCTTAGTTATTTCAATATTTGAGTTAGTCCAAATGTTTGTAGACAAAATACTAGATTTCACCCTCTCGGGAGTCATTAAGATAAACAAATAACAACGGGGATTTGTTAATAGTTATTTATTTTATTTGAGTTTCGAAGCTAAAATCGTACAAAAATCAAAATAAAAATATTTGTATATAAATTACCCTAAATCAGTTCTAGTACTTAATGGGAAAAGGGAATAAAAAGGAAAGAGGAAAGGAGGATAGATTAAGAAAGAGAAAATATTGATTTATATGTGATTTGAATAAAGGCACTGTAGAAACATCTTTGATGTTCGATAGGAGATAATTCCACAATCAAGCCCATTATAGTATGTACATTATGAGGATACAAGTTCTTATTTTATGGGACTAAATGCCAATGTTGAGTCGGGACGAAATGTTGTTTAAACTAGATTGTTAACAAAAAATAAAAATAATTTGGAAATCGGTAAATAGAAAAACAAACTAATTAGTTATGAGTAAATAATAATAAAACATACTCAACTTTACCTAAGTAGTAAACATAAGAGTTCGTTCGTATGTATAGACAAAAAGAGCGAAATGCGATTTTTACGAAAAAAGTTAGTATTTAATAATAATAATAAGAAAATATTTTTTATTCCAGCTCGATTTGGCGGATAGCTCTATACCTTACCAGCCGTATAACCAGTTAACAGGTAAAATATCATATATATATACGTATAAGTACTATAGTATATAAATGTGTGTTCCAGTTTAAAAATAACTTTGAAATACTCATTATCTTATGGCGCGGCGTAACTACGTGCTTGCTGGATCATATATGATTGAAATATGATAAATACGTCGGTATTTTTACCTATTTACTCACGTGAATTGGTTTATTTTCTGCCTTAGACCGCCCACGTACGCACCATTTTCTAATACAAAGCAGTTTCCCCGGTTAACCCAGTGCCAGTCGAGCGATGGTCGCGTCGGTGATACTGAGGAACCCCAGCCCTACGGGAAATTGGATACGAAAAATGATTTCTTACGCGCGGTAAAAATTAGAGCATTCAATTATGCGGCAAAGTTTATTGAAAAACTGCGAAAACAATAAAAAAATAAATGAAATTAAAAACGAACTAATTTGAATGACGTTACTAGTTCGTATGAATCTACCAATTATAAGAGAGTTGTGGAAGATTTCCGGTTTACGGTATTTCAACGGACTAATCGGCTGATGTGACCGAGAAGACGCGGAAGAGAACTTGATACGTCACACGCAAAAGTCGTTCAATTTAAATACTACTCATAATATAAATGTATACTGAGTGCATGTAGTATGCTTAAGTACAAAACATTGAAAGATAATTTACAACAGCATTTTCTCTTATTAATACTTAAAGCATTAACTTTGTTGTCAAACATTTTATTAAATGTTACTAAATAATTGTTTATAATTATTAACATATTTCAACAGAGATGAATAACTTTTTAGAGAAGGGAATATAGAAGTCTAGGCATCCACAGAGCTTATGACCTATCATTATCCCTATGTTAAACAATATTACTTTGGACATTGACATTTTTCACGTCTCTGAGGGAGTTTTCGTTACGAGATTCTCTTACTTTTTTAACATATTATTCTCTGGATATTATGTATACTCATATGTTATTTTTATATATACCGAGTTTTACCTTATTATTTTAATTATTTCTATAAAGAAAGTATGAATTAAGATATTTCGTTTTGCAATGTACATATATATGAATAAATAAAATGTAACATTCACCATTCTGCCTATATTTTAACATCTATATTCTTTCGACTCTTCCATATGGACGTTTATGAAGTTCATCATCATCATCATCATCAGCCGTCTCTTGTCCAATGTTGAACATAGGCCTCCCCCTTTAGTCTCCATATTTCCCTATCCTGAGCCAACCGCATCCAACCACTTCCTGCAACTCGTCTTATGTCATCAGACCACCTTGTCTGAGGCCTGCCGACACTTCTTCTACCCGTTCTGGGTCGCCATTCCAGGACTTTTTTGGTCCATCTAGAGTCTGTGATTCTGGCTATATGATCAGCCCAGCTCCATTTCTGGTTGGCAGCCCTATGGACCACATCGGTGATCATTGTTCTCGCTCTAATCCATGTATTGGTTTTTCTGTCTCTCAACGAAATACCCAGCATTCTCCTTTCCATGGCTCTCTGTGTCACTGATAATTTGTGTAATTTTTTTTTCGTGAACACAAAAGTTTCACAGCCATATGTCAGTACAGGGAGAACACAAGCATCAAAAAGTTTCTTCTCTAAGTAATGTAAATACTTCGGAGATTTTAGGATATATGAGAGCTTACCAAAGGCGGCCCATGCTAAACCTCGCCTTCTTTCTATTTCTACCTCTTGATTATCTTTGCCGAGCTTTATTTCATGTCCCAAGTATATATAACTATCAATCTTTTCAATTATTTCTCCATTTACTGAGATGTTACATGATTGGTTTGCATCACTCATTACTTTAGTTTTTGAAGCATTCATTTTCAAGCCTATTTTCAGGGATGCTGTATTAACTTCGTTTATCATGTTTTCGAGTTCTTTCTCATCTTTAGCAAATAGGACTATATCATCTGCGAATCTGAGATTGCTAATAAGTTCGCCGTTGATGTTAATACCTTTGTCGTTCCAGTCAAGAGTTTTGAAGACATCTTACAGAGCTAGTGTAAATAACTTTGGGGATATTGTATCACCCTGTCTTACTCCTCTTCTTATGCGGAACTTTTCGCTTGGTTCATGGAGCTGTATTCATTATATTTCTGGATGATATTTTTCAGGGTTTGTATATGATCGATCGTGCTGTAACCTCTCTTAAATCCTGCCTGTTCTACCGTTTGGTATGCGTCTAGTTTATTAGTCTATTATTAATTATTTTTGTAAACAGCTTGTACAAGTGAGATAACAAACTAATAGGTCGATAATTTTCCAACTTCCTATGGTCACTTTTTTTGTGAAGGAGAATTATCGTTGCGTTGTTCCATTCTTCTGGTATACGTTCTTCTTCCAGACATTTATTTAATAGAGTCACAACTGCTTGTTGAAGAATTTCTCCCCCACATTTTATGGTTTCGATAGCTATACCATCAGAGCTAGGGGTTTTTTTGTTTTTCATCTGTCTCATGGCATGTTGGACTTCTTCCCATGTTATATCAGGAATGTCTTCTGATCCGATATTTTTAATTCCAATCTTATGGATTTGGTTCTCACTCTCAGGTATTTGTGAGGTATAAAGTTTTTTTCGTAGAACTCTTTTGCTATATTTAGTTATATATATTTGTACATATATATTTGTCATTGATGAAGTTAAAGAGTTGAAACCTTTATTATTGCGGGTGAGATTCATCTGATTGAATTATTTCAACTACATTACTAAACTTTAATTTCAAAAACATACGTGTACTCTGTCACGGCAGTAGTCACACCAGTATTACTATAGTCCAAAGTTAAAAATGAAACAGTACCTGATTAACGTTCATGTTGGCAAATTGCCCAAAGTTGGGAGTGCCGCTTGAAAATGTAAACAAATGAATAAAAATTGCTGATTTTTTTACATGAGTTTGGAAGGGAGCATTGTTTTTTAAAAATCAGTCATCGGTACTTATTTTTAAAACAACATGCTCGTAGGCGAAGACGTATTATAAATAGACACGGCTGTAAGTTAGAGTTGAGCGTTTCGGTTATTTAAAAGAAGTAGCAGTAACTAACAAAAAATCTGGTACAACCAATTGTATAGTTTAACAATAATAAATTATACTCGTATTGTTTCTTTTACGAAAAATCAACAAAATTTGTTCTGTTTTAAAATTATTGATATAGGTAGTTATATAAAATGATAATGTTTTTTTTTTCTATAACAAACTACTTTTATATATTAAGTCAATCTGAAAACTGTAACTTTCCCGAAAAGAGACTAGCTCCTGTGCTTGGAGAGTGGCTTACACTGATATAGTTATTTAGTGGACTTTACGAATGTAACAGATTATCTAATTTCGCTGCATTTGGTTAACAAAATCAGTGCCCTATTTACCACTGGGTGCGGAAAGAGGAATGAATATCGTAAAAATTTAAGTAGAAAGTTGTAGGAAATAACGAAAAGGGTTCAACAGCCAAATGTGATAACTATAGGATGATTGCACTCACCTCGCATGCAAGTAAAATTGTACTGCATATTTTACATTTGAGGTTAAAATACTTCCATGACTGGCAAATCCCACAGGAGCAAACAGGTTTTGTTAAGGGAAAGGGGACGCGTGAGCAGATTTTTAATGTCAGGCAAATTATCGAGAAAAGCAGAAAATTCAACAAACCTTTGTTTCTCTATTTCATTGATTATAAAAAAGCTTTTGACTGTGTAAATTAGAGCAAATTATGGGTTGTCTTCAATGAGATGGGGTACCAGCACACCTTATTTGCCTGATAAAACCACTTTACAATAAAAGCTCAGCAATTTTGAAGTTTAACAATGAACTATCAGATAACTTCCCAGTTCGAAAAGGCGTTAGACAGGGTTGCATTTTGTCTCCCGTCTTGTTTAATATATATTTATTTATTTATTTTGTCCATTAACGCCCAAAAGGCATTTACAAAAAATAAAAATGAAATACATGCTAACATACTAAATAATAAACAGAATATACAGAAAAAAATTGTGAAATTAGTTAAAAAAGATATGATAAAAAGTTTTACAAAGTAAAAAAAAAATCAATAATAACAAAGTTATACAAGAAAAAACAGTAAGCATATAAACAATAAATGCAAAGATATAAGCTTATGAAATAAATTCTGTAAAGCAAACAATAAAAAAAGTGTTACGGTAAGCAAGAAAGACATTTTAAAGTTAAATTAATAAACAAGCAAGCATATATTATCACAAAAAAATAAGAAATAAAATTATGTATCTATGAAATGCGTATTTGCCAATACTACAATGCAATTTGATATAATAGTAAAAAATAAAAAACAAGTATAAGGTAATTAAAATAAACAAGTAAGTGTTTTTTTTAAATTTATGAAATTGAATTGTCAATAATAGTTTGACGAGCAGCTACAAATAAACTTGATATGGTGAATATATCATTTGAAAGGCACGTAACGGCTGGACAAGTAAGTTCACGATTGGTCATAAGCCTTGTAAACGCCCAGACTTCCATATTTCCTCCTTAAAAATATTTTCCATCCCTGTTGTAATTTGTAAATCTTAATGACTCCCAGGGGGGTGAAATCCAGTCTTTTCTCTACAAACAATTGGACACTCAAAATATAAATTGTTGATTTCGGTGTTTTAATTAAATATACTCGTGAAATAGGTTATTGCGATAATTTATGTATTTTTAACTTCAAAACGGCAAAAAATGGACTGCCCTGTTTTATCCTATAAGGTAGGTACAGATTTGTAAAATAACAAACTCGTAATATTTTATTAAAATGTTATTTCAGTGACATACATCGGAAGTGGTTCTCATGATATCATTCACAAGAGGCCTCTTTTACTGTATGGCTGCCCCTTTTGACAAAGATTATATTAGTACGCTGAACTTCTATGACGACCTTTCATTTCATTACGTTCTCTCCCTTATTTTTCAAAGGGTCTTCTAGAGTCCGCCAGGGACGGAAGGGCCCATCTACTTGTCGCTGTCGAGAATTTCAACCTTTCGATATACTTGAGAATAGTGATTCTCACTAGAGATGCGCGTTTCGGTTATTTAAAAGAAGTATCAGTAACAGCCACTGTTTCAAAAATTAAACTGATTTTAAATAACAGCTTAGAGCAGCGCAGCGTCGCCAAAAAATCAAGTACAAGTAAACTGCTGAAACTGTTTCACTAAAGTTAACTAAACTGTTACTTGTTACGAGCAACGCAATGCTTCTTTAAACTGTTAATTAAGAAACAGTTTCATATACTCTCACTAGATTTTCTTAAAAGTAACGTTTTAAAAACGGTTTGAACTATTTCCAAAGTGTGATTGTTCTAAATTAACTTTTTTTTATTAGCCCTAATTTGCATAAACTGTCATGAAAAAATAATAAGCCAAGAAAAAATAATCGAAACGCAAACAAACCATCATGCCATTTTCCCGTTGGGATAGGTAGAGAGGAAAAAATGCCCCATCATGTTTTTGCATACAGACCTTACTTCCTCCACATTCATACATTTTCTCGTGCGCGCTGGCCAATTATTCCTATTTTTGACATGTCCCTCTTAAGTATTTGTTGAATAAGGTATGTCTCGGTCTTTCTCGTCTTTTGCATCAATCAAAATTGGCATTGTGAAAGTTTTTAGCCGTTCTTTCGCTGTCCGTTCGCTCCACGTGTCCAAACCAAAGCAAAACTGCTTTCATGATGTTTTCGATAATGCATAGTGCACGGATCTCGATATTTTTGCACCTGTTATACACATTATTCACATATTCGCCTAGGAAATCAAATTTCAAAAGCATTTAGTCTGCTTTCGTCCTCGGTTTTGCAATTTAATACCCCACTATTATATATGAGGGTTAGCGCCAGCATTTCATTGCGAACTGCTGATTTCACCCCCTGCGACAAACATTTATTTGCCAAGTTTGATTTAACCCCTCATAACTCAATCTTTAAAATACAAAAATAGTTGGTGTTTTGATAGCTTTCTGTAAGTAATGGAAGATGCATTTTAAAGTTTTTTTTTTATGTTCATAACAAAATTAAAAAACGGTTGAACTAGACGTACATGTAACATTGTGTTATAATGCCTCAAAGTATTCAAGTGTCAAAAAAGTACGAAATATTATATTTTTTTTGCTTATTTTAGCAAAGCGCAAAAGGTGTACTAAATTATAATACAGATAAATATTTTCCCGATTTTTCAATACACGACCTCGTTTATTGAATGGACTTTCTAGCCACCAAAATCATAATGTAATCATTTGTTTATGAGAAAATTAACTTAGATTGAATTGAATGGTGTTTACCTTTGATGTAACATTTGTTTGAAATACATGGTAAAAATAGTAAATGTGATTGTTGAAATAAACAAAAATTGGACACAAAATGCCGAACGCTCTCAAAGTGGAACGGAAGGTCAGTTGATGCCTGTCAATAGTCCGGCTTCTCCTGTATGAGTTTTCACCATCAGATCTTCACACTATAGTCAGAGAAATTAGAAGGAACATACCTTTTGCAGTTAATACAAGCCTTGTACATAATAAGCAAGGCAAACAATAGGCCACTCCTTTATTTTTAAAAAAAACATTGGTTTAAAATGAACTTATTTTGAATTTTGTAAGCGCTGAAATGGTTTGTAAAAGAACTGTCACGTGATGCTATAAAGGATTAAGGGCACCGTTCATCCTATTCCTCGCACTAGAATAATAATCGATTAATCGAGAAAAATAATCGAAAAAGAAAAAATGATTCAATTCTCGTTTTAGGCGTTATTCCAGGGACAATTAAAATTAATAATAATAGAATGAAATCACCTAGCCCTTTCCCGAAACCGTTTATAAAGATTTGTGTCTTTCTTCAGTTTTGCATATTCATTATATTTTTTGTTATTAGTCTTAAAATAGTACAAACATTTTACATGAATGTCCTTACATTAACTTATAGTTGAGTGAGTGAGTAAGGAAATATAATATTGCATGAACTATTCAAAATAAAATAAAGATCTACGATTCTAAAAAAAATTAGAGTCTCTCATAAACTGACGTACTCATGAGAACTTTTGCGCAAAATCCACTTAGTTAACCAAATTAAAAGGACTCTCAAGAAAGTTACTGGAAAACATTGGGAATTTTATGTATTATTCGTACGTTTTTGGTGCATGAACTATGCAATGAAAAAAAAGATGAAATCTGAACAATCCCAAAAACTTAGAGTCTCTCATTACCTGACGTACCTACTCATGAAAACTTTTGCAACGGTCGCAAGGTTTTTAAAATTTCTGATTATTTCTTAACCTTTTTCTTTCCAAAAAATGATAACTAATTTTATTTAATGTTTTTAGGATTTATACATTAAAGCAATTCTTAATGCATAAATCACAAAAAGTTTTTCCTCACAGGTCAAATCGATAAAATAAAAATATCGACGCGATAAAAGTAGCGATTCGATGCCAGAAGAACAGATTTAGACTATTTTTAGAGTCCAACTCGAATAATTTATCCAACAGTGATGGTACTGGTGACCACATACGTAATATGTTTAAATATTTGATTTTTTACCATTGTTTCTTTGAATTTTCCAATTAGTGTACACATATAATCTACATATCAATAAATCTCTAACATATTAAATAAATATAACGCAGATGTTTGTACCGCATTTAACCCATAAAATCAATGCTATTAACATGTTCGTATGTATTTCTTGATTGATATATCACGCCATTCCTCCGTAGGGGTTGGCAGAAAGGATGGACCGCCACACACGTCTATCGTGAGATACATTTTTAGTTCTTCTACATTCATACATGTTGTCATACATGCCCTTCGGTTGTGTCTGCTTTTGACATGACCAGAATTGAAATTTTAGTTGATCTGATCATGCCACGTGTTTCGTGGTCGTCTTTGTCCTGCGTTATCATTCATTCTTCTTGCCAGATATATCTGTTTTAACGTTCGTTCTACATGACCAAACCATATGTGAGTCTATCTTAATCTTATCAATTATACCTGTCTTAGATTTTCACTCTCGTCTGATTTCATCATTCGTAACCCTGGTTTACATTTCCCACACATTCGTCTAAATGACCGCATTTCAACCACGTTCACTCTGCTTTCATCTTACCTCTGCCAATTTCATGTTTCACTTCCAAATATGAGTGTTGTGACCAAAACTCCGTTGTGCATTTCCAATCGAACATCTTAAACTATTTTTCAAATCATTATATTTTATATGTTTCACAATTATGTAGTTACTTGTAGTAAAGTTGAAGTATTTTCTACAACGGTGACGAATAACAATAAGAAAAAAAAATCTTATATTAAAAATAAAATACGAAATGCAATAAAAAAACAAAAAATAAATAAATTCAAAAATTGGGTGAAACAATTAACGATATTTTGATAACAGATCACGAGTCCAAATTACAGTGGTAGATTACATAGAACAGTCAGGCTTGAGAAAATTATCTTTTTTGATTTTTGTGTTCTTACTAGGAATCGAACTCAAACCTTCCGTGCGTGGGTCAAACGTCTAAACCATTACACAATGGGGACCGCCACGATTCCTATAATGTAATCATTAGTATATTATGTATACACTAGATGCAGCAATAAGCACCCGTCTTGTGTTGTATTCAACTTAAGGTCCGGAACTTCTATAAATGATGATTAAATTAAAATTTATACATATATATAAATTATTCATGAATTTTTATTTTTTTTAATTATAAATAAACTAAAATTTTAATATACTATAGATGATAATTTAATTAAATGTCTATAATAAATTAAAATTTTAATTTGGGATAAGCTAATAAATAAATAATTTAATTAATTATTTAACTTAAAATCAAATTTATAGGAATAAACTTGTAGTCAGTAAATGTGAAGCAGCGTAAAAAGGCGCGACATACAGCTTTGAACTTTGAATTCATAGTAAACTGGCATAGACAGTTAGTCTTTTTTACCCTACTACGCGTTTTGCAAGGCAATTTCGATGCGACAACGCTCATTTTTTAAAACATAATTTCAAACTATCGTTCTTGAAGCATCATCTCTATTTAATTATACCTCAGTGTACATGAGTTATTTACAATTCATTGAAAATCGCCTTAAAATAAAAATATTGGGTACATTGTAAGAACGCAAATATTTATTTTAATAAAAATTACATATTGTAAAAATAAATTATAATACGTTATATAAAACTGAGCATATTTTATGTAATCTGAAAAATATGCCATATTTTCTTCTGATAAATCTGTCGGTGTTTGATCTTCCAAGCCTAAACAAAAAAGTGTATCGGAAATTGTTTTTTTCCAATAGTCTGGAGCTTATTTGATATTCGCCATTGCCTATACTCCTTAACTTATGAATTGTATTTTATAAAAAGGTTGTTACAAATGAATATCACAGCTGACTACGTGTACAAACAATGTTCTGAAATTTTTCTTCTCACTTTTCAAAAGATAAAGTTTTTCGGAACATTGCCAACATTTCTAAAACGTGTTTATGGTATGTGGTACTATTGATTTACAATCCACCTTAAGAAAAATAAATCGGCTCCATTTTATTGGATTTAATGAAATTCTATGTCTAACCTCACGGATAGAATCGTTAGGTTCTGTTGCCAGAGAATCTTGTTTTATTGATTAATAAATAATTTTTGTAGAACTCTTTGATTGTTCAATTCAAAAACAACTTTCTTGCATTCATTTGCGCTTTTCCAATCGGTGGCTGCCTATGGCATAATTGGCTGGGGAGGTTGCTCGAAAATTGTCATGAACCCCCTAATCAAGACGGAAAAGCTAATTCTTAGAGTTATGCTTCGGTGTCCTCCGACTTACCCATCTGAACCATTATTTAATTTTTTAAAGGTACTTGATATCCGACAAATTTATATCAAGAAAGTTAAGACAATTTTCTGGTCAGGTGACTACGGAAGGAGGTCCTAACAGAATGCCCGTACGAGGTTTTCACGTAACCTTAACTTCTTAATACCGAGAACACGTACGATGTTTGCTCGGAGACACTTTTCATATATAGCTCAAAGAGTGTTCAACGTCTTGGATGAACATATTAATTTCTCCAAAACAACGCCTACATTTAAGATGAAAATCAACAATTGGATTTTATCGAGATCACTGTATAAGACCACTGTATAAGATTGCTTCGGGAATAAATAAATAATATCGATGCTGTTTTCATTATTATTCATATAAGTATACATGTATATCATCTTTGAATAAACTTGATAGTGGTGCTTAATTATTTGTAAATATTTATTTTAACTATCGCTAATCGAAGCATAGAATTATTTATTATTATGTTTATTAAATTAAATATTCTACCATATAGATGTGCTACTATTATTACTTTATTGTATTATTTTGTATTTTTTTTTCACTATCAATTAATTACCGAATTGGATTTATAATATTAATATTAATTTTAACATTATATATTAACATTTCTTGTATACCCACAAACAGGCCATGTCTTTGTAGGATTTTTTGTTTACTATTTTTACTTATATGTATTTCATTGCTATGTAATTTTTCTTTATTTTTTTGGATACTCTGTTTTACCTCTTATGTATATTGTAAAAAAAAACAATAAACCATCAAATGTATTTAATTAACCTGGTGTTGAAAGGGGCGGGAGTCAGAGAAACGTCGATATGATATCGATTCTACTCATATTACTAAGTGCTTCCCTAATGAATTTACCCTCACTGGTTATGGTTGCGGGGAGTCATTACATCGTAAAAATACATTTGAATCACCATTGCGACTAGCTGTGGAAATTCAAGTGAATAATTTTCAGCGAGGCTACCCATGTGAGGGGGAGCGATCCAACTCTTAGAACTTTAAGTGGGGCCAGTTTCACTACCAAAAGTTAATCTAAAAACGACTCGAGTTAGTTATTGTTTCGTTTTTAACTATTAAAAGACTGTAGTAAATAATCCCTTTGCGAGCGGTGATGTAACATCGTGTTTCCACTAATAAAGATGGAATATTCTTAAGTTCAGACATTCAAAGAAAAAAAAAACATGGAGACATACTGTTTAATAATTAGTTTTATGTAATTTATGCAAATTAACATATAATTTAGCCCTGTGATAGCAAAAAAATCATAAATACGCCGCTCATATTACGCGCGTGCGTCCCCCATCACTGTCGTCAACCGACTGAAGACTGAATTCACTTAATCTGTTTTACACAGCACCCGCCATAGAACAGCGTCTCTGCCTTTCCTTGTTTTGAGTTCTATCTTCGTGCTCTCTCTTGTACAGATGTGTTGCTGAATAAGCGGACATTCATTCTTCGCGTAGAAGATAAATATTTTTTGTATGATAATCCAGCATAAATGTTATAAAACCACTTTCCGACTTTTCTATGTATACCAGTTTCGAGACTAATTAAACCAACATGCTAAACCCACTATACCATATTTGCACAAAAATATGAAATCAACACATGAATTTTAATAAGCACATGCATTGATTGAGTGAACCTAAACCTATTAAACTCACGCCCCTCCCCCCACCACCTTCCCGTTTTTTCGACTATTTCTCCAAAACAATTTTTTTCATAATCGAATCATAATATTTTTTTTCATAGTGTTGGTTTTATATTTTTGTGCAACAACTATAGTGAAGGTGTATAGTGGGTTTTGCATGTTTGTTTAATTAGTGTCCTGACGAAAAAACGGGCACGTCTTGAAACTCGTAGGCGTAGAAAAGTCAGTAAGTGGTTATTTAAAAATAGTAAATAATATTTAATAAAATATTAGACCACAAAGTTAATGCTCTGAATGTTTATTATATTTGAAAACGGTAAAAGTTATACGTCATTCGAAAGATAATTTTCTCATCTACAATAAATTGTATTCGCTCTTACGATAAACATTATAATTACGAGCTTTCAAAATGGAATGTCAAGTAGACGGAAGTGAGCATTTTCGACACCTTCTGTTTGCGTTCAATAGAGGAAATAAAGGAGAAAACAAATAAATAGAATTCATTTTACACTAACTTATTCTACTTTATATTTCACTTTGAAATCAAATAAAATAATATATGTGACGTAAATTTAAATACAATATCTGGTAGAGCAAATAAAAATTCTTTCAAACTTTAGCATTATAGACACAACTAATTTACTTATATTAATAAAATAAGGTTCTAAAGAAAACAGTAGTAAAATATGTTACATTAAGAAGGCGTTAAAAAATTGTCAGGGTCTTCCCTGAGGGCTCCTAAATAAATAAGTATTTAATACAGAAATCTTTAATCCGAGTCATTTAAAAAAAAACATTTCGTTTTCTAAGTGACTTGCTCTTCAAAGAATTCAGAGTACTGAATATTATTCAACAGTATATATTGAAAACGGTAGTGGTTACACACATAAAGAGAGACATTTACCCAAGCGTCAACCACAACCATAATACAAGATACTCTAATAGGGATCTGATACTAAGTGAAGGGGTCAACACTGTTCTGGCATCGAGACAACACTAAAACGTAGGCAAAAAAGTCCATAACCTTTTGCCAGAATCGTGGAAAGACGGGAGTGTTGTCAAGTTACGGAAGGTGTTGACCTCGCTCTTTCATGACATTGGTCGTAGGGAGTCAGAAAAGTTGATGCATGCCACGGATTGGAGAACCTTACTGGATGTCAAAAATAAAATATAAAAAATAAGGAATAATTAAAAAAAAAAAATATTTATTGATAAAAACTATGAAGTTTCGCATAAATAAATTGTCTATGTTTTTATGAATGTATGTATGTGTATGCGCATGGGTGTATGTACGTATATGTGTATGTACATGTGTATATATGTGTATATTTATATATATGTGTGTATATATGTGTATTTCTGTATGTATATGTATCAAAATGTGTATCCGAATAAGTTTATATTTTGTTTGTCTGTGCTCTATATTAATTTGTTAACTATTATAATATATTAAAATGTAATTGCCTAGCTTGGAACGGGGTATGTACCCTTGTTAGCTGGGCAAAGTGAACATGGAATTGTATTTTGATAAAGAGTGTGAATAAATAAATAAAAAAATAAATAAAAATAAAATACTAAATATTGCATTTTCGCTATTCTGTTCTGTCAGTTGTTAACTACTACAAA
The DNA here is from genome assembly GCF_059751315.1 of Micrasema longulum. Taxonomy (NCBI): domain Eukaryota; kingdom Metazoa; phylum Arthropoda; class Insecta; order Trichoptera; family Brachycentridae; genus Micrasema; species Micrasema longulum. Next base: position 2,319,617 of record NW_028277543.1, read on the forward strand.
CCTGTCGAGCTAGGGCCCCCTTGAAAGCGCGGGTCCCTAGCGGCTAAATTCGCTGTAATAAAATGTCAATAACCACATTTAAGAATAAACCTAGACAAAAGTGCTTTTCATAAAGTACTTTGAAATATAATTCGGTAAACTTTCTGCATTTTCACCTATTTTGTTGGGGGCCCTCCGGAGGCCCTCCCTTAATGCGGCCCTGTCAGGAAGTTGTATTTATATTTTTGTGCCACTACCGTTATGATGAAGGTTTAAAACGGGATTCGCATGTTTGTATGAGACTGAGAAAAGTCGGTAAGTTTCTGTATACAAATATGATATTTACTACCATTAATTTAAATATTATTATTTCGTGAGAAGTAGATTGCACCTCTCATACGCTACTTATAACGAAATTGGGGAGCCGAGTAACTCGACGCTTCCCCAGTGGCGTCCCGACGCTAGACCCGTGTGACGTCACATCCCGGCGCCGAAGCTCCACCGAGCTGCCAGGAGGCAAACGACGTAAAAAAACCTTTACGACCCCTATTCCGAAAGGGATGTTTTCCACTTACTGAATGTATTTTTCAGGAACTAAGGAGTCGTAGCGGAATCGATAAATTTAACGAAATAATTTAATACCACCTTATTTCTTGCTGTTTTAGGATCTAGGACAAAAAAGAAATCGATAGGTTAAAGAGAAACTGGTATTTTTATTTATTTTAACATTCATTTACAATATATTTATTCAGGAATTTTTTTAATAAAATGCATACAGAATATAAAAATAAGAAAAACTTAAATTGTAGAAAATGCCTCTAAGTTTTGGGACACAGTGAATGTTATAAATGATTTATTAATTAAATTGAAGGATACACGGATAAAACGGGTTCATTACATTTTTTTGATTTTCAAAAAATTAATGCCATATTTTTTCTCCTGTAAGTTTAATAAAATCAAATATTTATTTATTTATTTTATTTTCTTTTATTTTAGGAAACATACAGTACAGTTACATAGTTTTATATTTTACACAGTTAGACTTAACTCTAATGGACCAGTGAAGTTTCCATATTATTAAGTAATTATATGTAAGGTTATTAATTAAAGTATAAAAAAGAGAAGGAAAAATAACATAAATAGAAGTTGTTTGGAATTAAAATTTAAGTAAAAAAAAATAAGAAAATTTGTAAAAGTAATTATAAATTAAGAATTAAAATAAATAATGAAAAACAATACTCAGATGTAAAAATAAAAATAAATAATTATAACATTTTTAAAAAGGAAAAACATAAACATACACATACATATTTTAAGGGATTGAAAGAAACGATGAGAAGAATCTTTAAATAAGACAATAAATTTAAGTCAATTTAAAAACATCTTCAAAATTAATGACCCATTATAGTAAGAGCAGCAATATATTGATTTTATACACTCATACATATACAATATAAGTAATTAAAAATAGTGTAAAAGTATAAAAACATGTCAATGCAGCAGAGAAAAAAGAAAGAATAACAGGTATAGCAAGTAACATTTCAAATTTGAAAAAGCAATAAAAGGAGAAGATTTTAAACCAACGGTAGGAATATACAAAATAAACAAAATGTGGCTCTCTGTCTTATAAACCGCTGACAGGAAAACACCCAAAATGCGACTATTGCTGCAATGGGGTCGTTTTTGTCAGTTCAAAAAAAAGTTTAAAAAAATAGTTAAGTAGACGTTTATGTTTGTCATTTTCTGTGATAGTATGTAAAAATATATGTTACATTAAATGACAAATTATTTTAATGAGTACATGAACTTAGAGTCTCACAATAAGGTTTTTATTATTATTTTTGTTTTACTGTAAAATTTGTTATTTGTTCATGAGTCTGTTCTTGCCGTGTACCCTTCAACTGTATATAGGTGTATACAGTTTTCCCTTCAACTGTATCTAGGTATATACCCTTCAACTGTATATACCTACCCAGTAATCATATATAATAAATATTGATAACATTTTTATATTATATTATGTGCTTTCTGTTATGAAATAAAAAAAATACGCACGTATATCTAGTATAGTATATAATATTATTTGTCGGCCTCGTGGTGTAATGGTCAGTGCGTTTGGCTGCCATGCAAAAGGTCTCGGGTTCAATTCCCGTCATGGTCGATATGAAATATAAATTTAAAAGGGTGTTTTCACATAACAATATTTCATAGTCCCTGGACTGGTACCTTAAGCGTAAGACTGACCACCTTACCTTCATGTAACAAAAATGATCAAGATACGCTACGATTGGTGTACCAATACAGTGCCCTATGCACCATTAGGTGCGGAAAGGGAATGATAATATGATTTTATCCGTCATACTTATTATGATGATTCGTTTTATTTTTTAATATCGTTATTTTATTACATTATTACTACTTTCATTTGTATTTCATACGCCATATTAAAATTATTACAACAATGATGTTTTTGAACAATACAGTATGACATATCATTTCCTCGATTGCAGTTTTAAATCCAAAGTAACCCACCAGATCGTGACCCGACAAGTATCGGCACAGCAGCTGACGGTGCCACGACAAAAGAATTACTATGGAGATAGAACAATGGTGACTGTAGTAACAAAACTGTTCAATTTGATACCTGTTGAAAATCGTGTGGAAAAAAACTTAAAAACATTTAAAAAATAGCCAAAAACTTATTAAAAACAGCAAGTAAAACTTAAGTGTGCATATAAATATATTATATTCTTCATCCATTATTGAACTATGTGCTAACCGCTTATAGATTTTAAAAAAAGTATTGTAACCCGCAGACAAGCCTCGGCTTTACGGGAACAAAATACGATTATGTATGTTATTTTATTTATGAAAATAAATAAAACTTTAAAAAAAATAATATGGATATATTATTATTTTGTTAACCGGTTTATGTTATGGTAAATAATTTAAATGAAATAATGGTTTATGTTTGTTACTACATATGTATGATAAATATTTTATTCGTTTTATATGTTTGTAATGTTTTTTACTAAATTCAGTTATTTTTAAAGGAATTACTTGCTAAGCCTCTATTTTAGAGGCTTGTCAGCAAGTGGGAAAGAAAGGATGTGCAAGGAAGTTATTAAAAAAACGCCACAACATCCAGACCAATTAAAAAAAATTTTTTTTTAGGATTTCCGTCTTGCAACTGGTGGGAATCGAACCCGCGATACCAGTTTCACAGTTAGCCGTCTAAAAAACTGCGCCACGGCGCCATTTTTGTTTTTAATTTAATTGTAATTTAAATATTGTATTATTTGTAATTATTATTCAAAATAATTTCTTCTTCTTGTATTTGGATTGTTCTTTTTTAATTATTATATTGTACCATTTATAATTATTAACTATTTTTAATTGACTTTATATTAAGTTGTTGTTAATTATTTATTTAAATCTTCAAGTACAAGGAATAAGTACTTTGGCGGACTTATTACTTAAAACGATATCTTGCAATACCAAAAAAACAAAGGTTAAAATAAGAGTTGGTCAAAAATTTAGAAATAAAACCTAATTAAATAAAAATAACAGCTGTTTTTAATGGGGAAATAAGGCTTGCACAAGCATTTCAACAAAAGTTATGTTAATTGAAGAATGAGGAATCTGGAATCAGAGAATGAATTTGGAAGGGAAAAGAAAAAGGAACCGAAGAATGAAAAGGAATAAAAATATGTTTAAAAATACAGGTATTTCAGGGCTGGTATTCCGAACGCGTTTACAGCGCGCTATAATGCGTATTTAGTACGTAAAAACGCGCTATACCGCGCTATAATTTCGTTTGGAATACCAGCGCAGGATTCTAAGGATATATAGTAACGTTATTATGACTTAAAACGGGCACAGCGGAAAAAGCCATACTATATTGTGAATATAAATACAAATGTAATTAGAAATAAATAAATACATGTTAAAAAAATACAGGGTACTAACTACTGGCAATGATAAAATAATTTATATAGGGTTGTAGTCCCGTAGCTAGTGTTGCGGACTCACGGATCAGAGGTCCGAGGTTCGAACCCTACTTTACCCTAACTTGATTTCCATTTTCTAATAGTGAGTTATTTACAACTCGTTGAAAATGGCCATCAAAATTGAAATATTTGGGTAAATTATTAGAACGCTAATATTTTTTTATTTTTTTTAATAAATAAAAAATATGTATATAGACATAATATATGTATTTACTCTTAACCTGTATTTACATATGTATGATTATGTGTCATCTGTTATTTTTTTGAAAACTGTTTTTCTTAACAAATAAATAAATAAAATAAGACGCAGTATTTGGAAAGGATGATAATTTTTACAATACTGATTAGTAGTTAAATTAAATTAACATCTATAAAACTTTCATTATGTGGACAAAAGAGATGCCGACGAAAAGTTCAGAGCAATCAATTTTAATTATTTATTTTGTTCATTAACGCCCATGGGGCATTTATAATAAACGAACATTCTAACGTATTTAAAAATAATCAAATAAGTAAAATCAAATAAATAGTAAAAAGAAATAAGTACCGAAAAAATATGTGAATTTATAAAAGATACGATAAAAAAGGAATTAATAATTTATAAATGAAGAAGAGGTCATTAATTGATAGGTGAAATGAAATTAACTACATGAAATTCCTTTGCAACTCGAAAAAAAAAACATTATTTTGTTGGAATTTATTACGTCGTAGTTTTTGATTTTCTTAAATGTCTGAAATAAATTAATCAGAATTTAAACACTGGTTTTGATTGGTACTGTAGCCACTTTTGCTCGTAATTATAGGCTAGCAATATATACACTTTATACAATAAAATATACAAGTAAGGAAACTGAATGCGTTTATTTCTTACTCCAAGCTTTCTTGCTGATTTGATAAGGGTGGTCTCGGAACTTATTTCACAATAATTCCGAGTTTATTATCCGCTCCCAAGATTACATTTAAAATGAGGCGACTAAGAATTGGAGTGGAGAATTGGTTAGTATGAGGTGAGGTATCCTGTTTCCGTTTAGTTATTTACTTATTATTTTTTAAAATTTTATATTATTATTTAAAAAATTTAAACGCTGAGAATATATTGTAAAGAAGATAGCTTGTGCTTAACAATGATATCGATATATTTGTTAAGTTATTTAATCAAGTATATGCTACCGGAGTAATACCAAAAGACTGGCTTAAATCGTCATTTATTACCTTACCGAAAAAAGTGAACGCAAAAAGGTGTAGTGAATATAAAACAATAAGTCTTAAGAGCCACATTCTAATTTTTTTTCTGAAAATCATTCACGGAAGAATATATAAAAAGTGTGAGGAAAATTTTAGCGAAACACAATTTAGTTTTGGGAATGGATATGGTACAAGAGAAGCTCTCTGTTGTATTCAATTGCTTGTTGAAAGATGCCGCGACATGAACGTAGATGTATATGCGTATTTCATAGACTATGCCAAAGCTTTGGATAAAGTAGGTACGTCACCAAGAACTTTTAGAAATTTAAAAAATAAACAACCTAGATTCTAAAGATATAAAGATGGTAATCTATTCTGGCATCAAAAAGCTGCAGTGAAAGTGGATGATGAATTGACATCGGATATAGACATATGTCGAGGAGTCCTGCAAGGATGCATTCTGTCTCCTCTCCTTTTTAATATGTACTCGGAAGCCATTTTTAGAAATGGGCTAAATTTACTAACAAACGGCATTAGCATAAATGGACAAATTATTAACAATATCCGATACGCGGATGATACTGTCCTTCTGTCCTCCGAATGCGCATTGCTCGATGTTACGTCTTCTCAGTACTTTTTTACGGCGTCGAAACGTAGACACTCACCCAAAACACTTCAAAAAAGATCGAAGCCTTTGAAATGTGGTGCTACAGGAGGATATTAAAAATCTCCCGGGTGGATAGAGTCCGAAACGATAATGTTCTCCGACGGACTTTGGGCATGTGATGAGAGGCGAAAAAATGTAAAATTTTACAAGTCATTCTACAGGGAAGGATTGAAATAAGACGCAGTGCAGGTAGAAGGCGCATATCTTGGCTTAAGAACTTGTGCGACTGGTTCCATTGCAGCACTCAGTCTTTGTTCAGGGCAGCTGCCAATAAAGTAAGAATCGCAACGATGATTTCCTACCTCCATCGGGGAGAGGACCCATAAGAAGAAGAAGATTTTACTTTTAGCAATTAGTCCGCCAAAGTACTTATTCTTTGTACTCGAAGTTTTAAATAAATAAATAATTTGTTGTAATTTTTTGTTGCGTCCTTTTGTTCTTTTTATTTGGAAAAAAACAGACACCATTTATGTTAACATCATTATCATCATCATCATCATCATAACCATCAAAGAGTTATTTTCGTCCATTGCTGAACATAAGCCTCCCCATACTTCTCCGTATGTCCCTGTCTTGCGCTTTCTGCATCCAGTCACCAGCAATTCTTTTATATCATCTGACCATCGTGTGGGGGGTCTCCCTCTTCTTTTTTTGTCTTCACGAGGTTTCCGCTCAACCACCCCTTTAGTCCATCTTTGGTCTTTTAATCTGGCACCATGTCCCGCAAATGACCATTGGAGCTTAGTCAATATTTTGACTACGCCCGTTACTCGCGACCCTTTCCGTATCTCGGTGTTTCTTATCCGGCCAGAGAGTTTTATTATGTAGCATGGCACTTCATATTTTATTTGTGCTACTTGGAGCTTCGTTATACTCGTAGTCAATTAAGTGAGTAAGTGTTTATGCTCCATAATATGTCAATACTGGAATATGTCAACACTGTGTCGGTTCATGCCACTACATGTGTCGGTGGATATCAAAATAAGTAAAATCAATTTTCAGTAAAAAATGATTTTTTAATTCAAAATCTGAAAATGTTAGAATTACATATGTTGTTGATATCAAACGTGGAAAGATCGAACGTTTTATTATAGTAATTAAAGTTTAAAATTTAATTTAGTTTTTTTTCTCATGTACATTCGAAATTATATAACTTCAAATTACTGAATAAATAAAATAGTGTAAGTCGCTCTACAAACACAAGAGCTAGTCTCTTATTTGGAAAGTAACAGCTTAAACATTAAAATATTTTAAAAAGTAGATTGTAAAGTAAAAAAAGTTTTTTTAAATATTTTCATAGTCGAGTAATACTAGAGTTCTTATTGTTTACTCAAATGTAAAAACATTCTGACCATTACCTTAAAGTCGTATATAAATTGTGCTGGAAAAATGGAAATCGAGTTGGGGTAGAGTGGGATTTGAACTTGAGACCTTTGGTCCGTGAATCCACAATTTCAATTTTAATTTCAATTTTATTTATTCATATATAAGTACATTACAAAATGGAATATCGCAATTCATACATATGGAAATAATTAAAATAATAAGGTAAAATTAGGTATATATATAAAAAAACATTTAAGTATACATAATATCCAGAGAATAATATGTTAAAAAGTAAGATAATCTTATAACGAAAAACTCCCTCAGAGACGTGAAAAATGTCAATGTCCAAAGTGATATTGTTCAACATACAGATAGCCCTTCCAACAGGCATAACCATTGGCAGGTTGGTCCTGTATATTGGAATGTGAAACAGTCTATGCTGACGCTGTCTAAGGTAATTATCCGGAACATAAAAGCTAATGCTCCGCACAATTTCAGGGTTGTCACAATACTACGACGAGACCACAACTTGGTTATTATGTAATCATATTGATCAATAAAATAAATATACATTTATATGTCAAAATCGACAACATCGACGTAGCTAATCAAAGTTGTGCATTTTTTTTAAATCGAAGCTAGTTTAAATTTGAAAGTGAGCGTGTTCGTTGGTATCGTTTTTTTCCCTTAAGTTCAATTTCATTTAATTAAAAAAAAAGTGGCCAAAATATAGGCAATAAATGATAGATTAAACCAAAGTCGGTTATATTTATTAATTAATTTCTTAAAAACTAGTAAAATCCACTTCATTTTATTTAACGTGACTAAATCCGAATTATGTCGGCCTCGTGGTGCAGTGGTCAGCGCGTTTGCCTACCACGCAAGAGGTCTCGGATTCGATTCCCAACTTATTTATAACTGTGTTTTTACATTAGAATATTTCATAGTCCCTGGACTGGTACCTGAAGCGTAAGACTGAAGATCTTACCATCATGTAACAAAAATGATCAAGATACACTGCGATTGGTGTACCAATACAGTGCCCTATGCATCATTAGGTGCGATGATGATGATGATCAAATCCAAAATAAATCTTATTTTTTTAAGGATACTGTTTAATCTCTTCTGATTTTATTAATATAAAACGCATATAAATTGTCGTTAACATTAAAATCTTGTCCTTTTAATGAATTAATTGAATTGCGACAATCTGTAACGAAAAAACTTTGTTTCTAAAAAATCGCTTGGATAGAATTTAAACATTTTTGATATTGACCGACACACATATTAAACAAAATTATTATTTCAACATTTAAGATCTTATTTAAAGTAAAAAAAATAAATGATTTAGCTATTTTAAAACGCCGTTCTTTCGAAATTGCGCCATTAAATAATATATAGGTACATGTTATACGCCACATAAAAGCAATCATTTTCTTTGGGAAAATTGATAAAAAATATCCATAAAAGTTTTATATAACTAGAATTTAATTACTTTTCGACCGGCAGATTACGCCTCTTAACATTTAGACTAAACTTACTCAAAACTATTCAAAAACAATCTAATCTAATGAAACATAATGTCTGGGTTGGTTTATGCGATCACTCACACTATGTGAATATTTTTACTATAATCAGTGCAAGTTTGTGTAAGCTTTTAATAGCATGTGTCCTATCAGCACATTGGTTTTATATTTTTGTGCAATTACTAATATGAATGTGTCCTGACGAAATCAATAGACATAGAAAAGCCGGTAAGTGGTTATATACAAATATTTACAAACATTTATTTAAATTTTTCATCACAAAGTTAATGCTTTAAATAAAAAAAAAACATTTTTTCATTCTAGGTAGGCGCGAAAGAAAAACCAGTCAAAATGTAGAACTTATATTATTTTCAAAGAATTACAATTATTTATAAGCGGTCATCATTTTTAAATAAGATAGAAAAGAAAGTTTGATTGGATTTTTTGGCAAATTGAAGATTTGTACAGGAGATGAAAAATAAAATTACCCTTAATTCCAAGAAACGAAATGTAACTCGACTCGATCTAATTTATTTTTTTAGAAAACGAATTATCTTTTACATTTCGATTGAAGGTTTAATGTTTAATTTGCAAGATGATGGAATTAAATAATTATACAATTTACCTAATGTTTAAAACAGATCATTACTTTATTCACCTGCTCGTAAAAATAGTGCTGGGGTTATGTAGTCTCGTGGTTGTATCTTGGATCCCAAGTCAGAAGTTAAAGGTTCGCCCGCCGGTCTAACACAACTTATGTAATCATTTTTATGATTTCAGTTGTGCATAGGGCTCTGTGTTGGAACTACAATAACTCAATATCTCAATTTTGTTTTTAATACATTCAGTTAAGGTGATCAGTCTTACGCTGAAAGTGCCAGCTATACTGCAGTGTAGAAACAAATAAAAAACGATATTTTACGTTTTCCGTGCCAGGAATTGAACCTAGGACCTGGTAGGCGACAGCGTCAACTACGAACTAAGCGAGGCGGACTTATCACTAGTCGATTTCCCTTTTTAGGATTTTTACCTGAGAGTAGTCATCGAGTCATAGGCACTCGTTCAGGGTTCTGGTTCTATTTACACAGAAAATGACGTATGTGAATGAATACCTATAACTTGTTTTATTTTATTTTATTTGATTTGGAAATCAACAGTTGTACATACATATTTATAGTAAACAAAGAGATATAGTGTATAAACTGAGAACTAATAACAGATAAACATCGTTATTTATTTTAGTGGGTACTTTTAATTAATTTTATTTATGTATTAAGGAAATCCTACAGTCTTTATATAAATTCAAGGTACAAAAGAGCAATTAAATAAAGTAAGACCAATTACAGATTTCACATTAATTTACTATGAATGCAGGAGGAGAGGGAAAAAAATAATTTTATTCTAAAAAAGTAAAAATATAAATATTAAATTAAAAGTACATAAAAGGGAGAAGACATTGTATAGCTCCAACTCTACTTTCCTTCCCTTTCTCTCTGCTTCCATGAACATTTATATTTCTTAGTAAAAATTCACAACCAACAATAATGAATTAGATGCAGGTAGTAGATGTACATATGAATAAGTATAAATTAAGGGTTGAAATTAAAAGTTAAAATGAAAATCAAAAGTAAAAGTTAAAATTAAAAGTTTAAATTAAATTTATTGAGTTTTCCTACTGACATTTCTTGGTGGAAATGCATTTTAATTATAATAATAAAAATACTTTATAGTTTTATTCAGCTTTTATTTGTTAATTTTTCACCAGTGACCGTAAGTAACCGTAGTACAAAATTTATAATAAAAACACATAAATAAAAGTGGAATAAAACTATCAGTATTTTTATTATTATAGTTTAAATTCAAATTGACTGTTTTTTCTAGATATACATTTAAGTTATGCTTTATTATTTTTTAGCTTGTTTCAGTTGCATTTATGAGCACCCACTAATTTTTTTTTAAAAGCTTTAAAACAATTAAGTATATATTTATTATTTCATTTAATTATATTTATTTTTCTCAATTTTTGTACTTTTTTAAACTTTTTTTTCTTAAAACTATTTTTTATTTTTAATGCATATAAAATGTATTCATTATTTTATATGTCTACAATATTTTGTCGATACTTTGTTATTGAATCTTATTTAACACTGCACTGGGCACTGCGATGACGCTCTATTATTTAATAGTTTATTGGTATCAATGTGTTTTAATACTTTGTTTTTTTTTTATATAATGTATTAATATCGTTATAACATGTGTATTTTGTTGAATGAAGACTCCATAATAATAAAAATATTATATAAAATTACACATTAATATAAAGTTGTTTTGACTTCCTAACTAAGTTAAGACATATTTAAAAAAAGTTAAAACATACAAGGAAAAAACAAATTATAAACAATATTTTTAGAAAAACGTGGTTAGATAGTCAAAACAATAACGATCTCCAAAATTTATTAAACAAATATAAAAATATAAAAAAATAACATTTCGCACCTTTAGGACGAAAACGATTGAACTCAAAAAAGCTTAAAATAAATTAAGATCATAAAGCGACTTTTCGCGACTTTCGACAACATTTTCCATATTTCTGCATTTAAAAAAACACAACATTCGGGTGGGAATAGAACAAAACCGTTATATCAGTCTCTTTTTTACTCGGAGAATTTAGATCCGTGTCAGTACGGAAGCAACGCAATTAGTGTTGTGTTTACATTGCTGTGTGAAGGACCCAACGCAGACAGACATATAGTGACCGAAAGTTAAGTCTTTATTTTCCGATACAAATGGCACGTTTACTTTATTTTTGAAAATATTAAAACGAGAAATTTAGCTTTGTGGTTGTTTTCTTCCGGCTTACCGATAACCTGAGTGACTTATTTAAGTTAATATCATTTTATTATTTCAACCATCGATAATCTTAGTGACTTATTTACGTTTATATAATTTCGTGAATAAATAAAAACATGTGTTTGGTGACCTGATCTGACCTAGTAAAAATTATGTCATTATCATATTTATAAAAGTGCTGTTGTTGTTTTTTTTTCAATCTAATAATGACTCATTAAATAAATGTCTTATTTAAACTTAAGATAATTTATTTGTGTGAAGCTTTTTTTTCATATATTCATAGCTGAAACCCTTCGGTATAATTTTAAATTCAAAATTTGGTGCTTACTTCAAAAAACACGAAACAATCGACGAAAGAATACGAAGGCGTCACGATTTACATTCTTCTTTTGCAATTTTCCAAAGAAATATTTTTTTGAGTTAAGTCGTTTTCGTCCTAAAGGTGCGATGTGTTACGTCATCTAAAAGCCAGCATCAACCTATCAGACTTTCCGCGACCAATTTCGCTGAAAAAGGCAATCAGCAACCCTTTAAGCTTGTCGCTCTTGCAACGTTTATCTTTGTTATTTATGACTTATTGAAAATCGCCTAAAATTTTTTAATATTTTTGAATACCTACATAACAAGAAAAAGCGCCTTTGACTCGATGGCTGCTATCAGGTAAAAATCCTGAATATGGAAATCGAATGGAGATAAGTCCGCTTCGTTATGTAATGGTTGGCGTGTTAGCCTACCGTTTTGAGGTCCCGAGTTCGATTCCTGACAGGGTGAACGTGAAATATTGATTTTAAAGGTTGTCTAAACTGCAGTATTTTATTGCTTCTGGACTAGCCCCCGAAGCGTAAAGCTGATCATCTTAGGTACCTTCATGTAATAGATGAAAGAAGCACGCTGCATTTGGTTTATCAATGCAGTGTCCAGTGGAAATACAATGTTGATAATATTTTTAAAAAAATCTTGAATCGGTATGATTAATATTTTGCCCATGAAAAATACTTATTCCATCAAACTAAGCTAGCTCCATTTGGAAAATATCACATTTTTTTGCAATTATAAATTAATAACGGTCTATGGAATACTGGTGAGTATAAACAATATTTTTTTGTACTAACTAGCACAATATTTATTTTAAAATTTCCTCGAAAACGGTTCATTGCATTGGCCACGCCGCTAATACGTTACAATTCGGTCAAATTTTGAACTTTGATGTAACCGTTTAAATTTAAATAGTACATCGTCATGAATCTTAACGTGACAATTGTCATGGCCAAACATGTCACGTTTTTGTAAAGACAATTTTTTTAACTTGTGAAGTTATGGAAATCTGTAGATAAAGTTAGGAAACAGCAAAATATACAGACGCGATCAGCGGGAAGGATTAATTTTCTTGGCTAAACCACTCACTTGAAGCTAGCTCAAAGAAACTTTACCTTCCTGGCTCCCAAATTTTTAAATCAACTTCCGGCAGCCATAAAAAACTCCACAAGTGCCAATGTATTTGTAGGATAAGTAGTTGGGTTTTAGTTGGAGTTCCTACCCCAGTTAGAGATAGACAGAGAAGACACGAGGTTGGTGTTTAATGCGTATTTATTACATGGCGAATAAGATACAGCACTTGCTTGGGTAGCACAAGCGTAGCGGCGATGATGGGTTGAAGAGACTGCACTTGAACTACATGCTGGAGCTGAGCAATGTGCATTGATCTTGTTGAGATGACTGATGTTGGCTGCGTCCTGTAGTCTCTTTATAGACCATATTCCTTTGTAGTTCATTTTTTCATGGTAGGGACAATGTAAATGTACTGCACGGCAACGATCCCGTCTTTATGGTGCAATATTGCTAGAGTTGCAATATAAGTTGTATTGGATTCGATAGAAAATGATGACATTGCATCGTCGGTTATTAGTCTACTTCAGGTGAACTAATTTGACACATGTGTGTCATCGACTATGGACTATGGACCCTACATATTTTAGAAAAATGTTTGCAATTGGTTGCTGCACATCGATAGGGACGAGGTTATCCATTTTTCTCAAAGTTCGAGATTAGCATTTAGCAAAAATTTACAAATCTGCTTTCCTTCCATGCTTTTACTTTTATTTGCTTTATATATCTTGATATTTTTACGTTTTTTCTTTTTTTTTTGTATAATTTAATTTAGTACGTACTATTATTTGGCATATGATTTACTCCTGTTTTTTTATATTTCTTACTATAGTACAGAGTGAGTTTCTAGAAAACATATCTTAATTATCATTTCAATTATGTTTTTATATATACATATATTCTTTTTCTGTTGTTTTCAATGATACTCTCATTTTGTTTTTTTTTTATACTACTATATTTTACTGTTATTTTGTTGATTTTAATGATACCATTATTTTATATATTTGATTATGTGTGGTTCTTAATTTGTATAATTTATATTTTAAAAATTATTTCTGATTATCTTTTTTGCATTGTATTATTTGGAATTTTATTATTTATTACATTTTCCTTTTTTATTTCTTAATGTCATTATAATTTGATCTACTTAATTAAACCATGTATTTATATTGTTATTTATTGTGACTTGACATGGGCATAGCCTAAAAAGCCTTAATAAGTTCATTAATATTTAAACGAGTGTAACTTCGAATGAATAAATAAATTAAATGAATAAATAAACGATTTTATTTTAAAAGTAGAGTAAGATGGTAAATATTTCTCCACGATATTCATATTGATTTTAAAAATACAATTAATTTTTCTTTATCCGTTTTACGTGTGTCATTTTGTGTTTCCAATGTATGGGGAAGGTAATAAATTAATATAGTTTTTAAAGTAATGAGATATGATGCCTTCCGATGGGGTGTTCAAAGTTCAAAACTCTGCTCCCCCCCTCCCCCAACCCACTTGACGTTTAATCCCCCTCATCGTGAAATATGTTCCTGTTGACAGTTTTTCCATGTTTATAGGAAAATTATAATAGTTACAAGAAAATAGTCGTGGGCAGAAATGATCTATATTAAATTGTCAACAAAAAATATCCCAAGTCTTTTTTCCATAGAATTAAGAATAGTCCAGAAACCGCAGACGCACATCAAACAGAAGGCGACTCAACTACTCATAAATGAGTAGGTTTACGTTTTGACTCATTAGTTTCTTTGTAGACGTCGCTCAGTACGCAACTCTTGATTCGAATTTAACCATGCCGTGTTGTGTCCTTTTAAAGTGTAGGAATACTGCTAGGATCTTAAAGAAACTGGATGCAATCACATTTCATGTGTAATTATCAAATGAATGCGTTTGTCACAAATGCATTACTTTAAAATTGAATTTTTTTTCCATCTGTCAGATTGTCGAAGAAACAAAATGGAAATTTCGTTAGTGTAGCCTGGGTAGTAAATTTTTTTACTCTACTTTGCTCATATAATAAGAGAAATAATGAAAATTAAACCTCGGATTAAACAACGCCGTGCTGGACATTTGGCCGACATTATCTTTAAAACATAAAATATTATTTAACATGCTATTAAACTATCCGTTTTATGTGAAATAAAATTTGTTTCATTCAAGTTCATTAATTCAATTACTCTTATTAAAATAACTTTTACTTATCTACTTTGTTGTGTCAATAAATGTTTCCGAGTGCACAATAAAATTTTAGAAAAATTAACAAATTGTTTTTTTTACGTTACATTTGTGTTATGGTTATATTCTTCGCGTTCTGGCAATATTACTCGGTGACTTCAAGTATGCGCGCGGCGAGAGTGTGTCTAAATGGGGGAATTATTGGACACAGTCCGATGTATTCAAATGTGATTCTACGCTCCTTCTGGACTATTCTTAATTCTATGCTTTTTTCAATAGGTTTAACAGTATTCAAGTTATACAGGTAGATAGTCGCATTACGCAAAAACTTGACTATTATCAAAAGGCACTGAAGCATAATTAAATAGAGATGATGCTTCATAGAACGATGTTTTGAAATTATGTTCCGAAAAATGAGCGTCGTCGCTTGAAATTTGGCGTGCAAAACGCGTAGTAGATTAAAAAAGACTAACTGTCTATGCCAGTTAAGTGTGCATTCAAAGCTGTATGTCGCTCCTTTTTACGCTACTTCACGTTTACTGATAACCTAAGTTAGGTTCCGGATCTAGGGTTGTATGGAACACAAGATGGGTGCTTAGTGCTGCATTTAGTTTATACATATATATCAATGACCATTATGAAAAAAAAACATTTCAAGCTCAATTTTTGAAAAAATACTTAATGACTACGGAAGAAAACCCAAAGGATAAATTATAATAACACTGTACGAGAAATCAAATGGATACTGACGTCATGTGAGATTAAAAATAACTCAAAAAAGTAAAACACTAGGAAATATAAATGCGATATTTTTTTATGTCCGACATCTTGTTTGTGCAACGGACGGAAGCAAAGATTGGCCGGAGTAGCGTTTGTCTATTGTTTCCGACAGGAACTTTTGAAAAAGGAACACGTTTTCACCGTTATTTTATTATGTTTTTTCCCCGTATATTTATAACTAAAACGCAATGTTTCTTTCAGGCGAGATCTCTAACTATTGCACCACAGCAGTGATTAAAAACTTCCACATTATCAAATACAAGTGCTATTTAACTCATCACATCGTAAATCATGTCTGAATTTTAAAATGCATTCTTTGCCCCCTATTACATAGGGACGATAAGAGATTAATGCTATTTGTCGATATATCGGATATAAATTTACTAACTATGACTTCCTGTTAAATACTTTAAACTAATTTCAATTAACATTAGAATTAGTACATTTAAAAAGTCCACATTCAGCGATAACATAATCCATAATTCTACATGTCATCATATTTCACACAAAATGTCAACATTTCATTTGTTAATTCATAAATTATTACATGTATTAATGTCAGCAAAAAATTATAAAAATTAACTTATATTTATTAAAACACAAGCACGTAACAATGACTACAAAGAATCCCCAGTTAATAATTTAATACGTAAAGAACAAAAGAAAAATACAGTGTCTCAATCGATAATAATAATTAAAAGTCGGTAAAATTAAATTATATTAGAAATACTAGCAATGAAATAAAACAAGTATTACAAAAAATATATATTTTAGTTTCGTCTCAAAATATTGTTGATAAATCCACCTGGTCCATGATGAAGTATAGAAATTAAAAAAATAACATTTCTGAAAATACGCCTGAGCATGTAGTCGGCGGCCTCCGTGGTGTAGTGGTCAAGACGCTTGACTCACGCACGGAAGGTTCCGGGTTCGATTCCCGGTGAGAACACAAAAATTGAAATGTAATTTTCCTCAAGCCTGGGTGCTCTGTGATGTAATTCACCACTGTAATTAGGCCTCCTGGCCTATTGTGGTGCAAAAAAAATGTAAAAAAAAAAATATATAAAAGTGAAATAATTCAATTAGATGAATCTCACCCGCATAAATAAAGGTTTCAGCCCTTTAACTTCACAAACATCAACAGATGAAAGAATCGAAGGAATAAAGATGTTCAAATATAGGCATAATGGTGAATGTTACACAGTGTGTAAAGTGGCCACTTAAACCAGCCATTGACAGGTCATAAGCCCTGTAGATGCCTAGACTTCTATATTACCTTCTCTAAAATCTTCTTCATCTCTGTTGTAACATGTTAATTATAGTTTTAATGTAACATTCTTTTTTTTTTTTCTCATTATATTTAAGTGTTTATATTCGATTAAATAAAGTATTTTTGTAAGGTGCGTGCCGTGAATATTTATTTAAAAGTAAAAATATAAATAAATGAATAAAACAAAATTATACGGCTTAGATCTAAAGAGGCCAATGTCGTATGTAGCAATAGTAGATGCGACTAATAATACGTAATTTTCTAGTAATTTTAAATTGATATATTAGGAGACTCGTCATGCGCTAGGAAAAATATTTAACATCTTATTCATATTTCTTCATTGAACTAGTTTTGTACGTCTTTATTTTCATAATTGTGGTTTATATAATTTCAGCCCTTCATTTCGTAATTTGTTTTCCAAAGCAATATCTTGAAACTAGCAGCATAAGCATACATATTGTGTTTATGTTCTCGCAAATCCAAGGCTTGTCTGTGGGTTACTATATTTATATATATATTTTTTACAAAGAATGAGGAATTTCAGGCCAACGGGAAATTGGATACAAAAAATGTTTACTTGCGCGCGGTAAAATGTACGAAAAAAATTAAATAATAACTCACTACTTTGAACGATTTTACTGGTTCATGTGAACCAACCAATGATATGAGAGCTATGCAAGATATCCAGCTTGCTTAGCGTAAACGAACCAATCGGGAGAACTGAGAGAGAAGAACCTTTGACGTTACACGCGTTATTTCAGAAATATAAAACATTAAAAATTATTGCGCTGATAATACGATATATAAAAATTGGCTTAGTTTAATAGTCTATTAATAAATAGAAAAAAAAACATTGAACTTCTTCATTCATATTTCTGTCTTTCTTAAAACTTTTGATAATGCCATGCTGTGGACGCACGCATTAAAGATCACTGGTCCATAAATTAATAAATGTATTTCTGTACATACGGTTTTTTTCAAATGGAAAAAATGAAAAAGTATTTTTTTTATTCAATCGGTGTATTACACTTGATAAAATATAATATAAAAAATGACATTGGCCATTTTAGATACAAACCATAAAATCATCCATTTAAATTTTATGTTAAAAAATTGTAATTTTTCCATTTAGGTACCGTCATCATAATTTTTCTATCCACACCAAGTGGTCCATAAGGCACTGGATTGGTACACTAAATACAGTGCATATCGATCGTCTGTTACATGGAAGTAAGGTGCTAGTCGAGGAACATCGGGTGGGGACAAGGGGTATGATGCTGTTGATGAATGTTGACATGGACTGCCGTCCATGATGTTGAGAACCTGCCGCCTTGTAAAGTAGGCAAGCGTAGTTAAGGCTCTCCGGTGCATCCGCGGTATATGGCCCAGCCAACCGTATCGCCTCTGCTTGATGACAGTTATGACCGGATGTTGCTGTACGTTTTCTTATTTCTTAATTCCTCACAAAGTCAAACCATCCAAATTCTTCTGAGACACCTACGTATTCTCAAAATACAGTATTTTGCTGTTTTGGGCCCTAGTGAGGTGCCACGATTCACATCCGTGGATGAGAAGAATAGGTGTTTTGTACCGGGTTGTGGTCCCGTGGCTAGTGTCGTGGACTCATGTATCAGAGGTCCAAGGTTCACACCCCGCTCTACCACAACTTGGTTCCCATTTTATAAATGTAAGTTATTTACAACTCGTTGAAAATGGCCCCTAAAATTTTAATATTTGGGTAAATCTGGATGTCAAAATTAAAATATAAAAAATAAGGAATAATAAAAAAATATATATTTATAGATGACAACCATGAAGTTTCGCATAAATAAATTGTCTATGTTTTTATGAATGTATGTATGTGTATGCGCATGGGTGTATGTACGTGTATGTGTATGTACATGTGTATATTTATATATATGTGTGTATATATGTGTATGTCTGTATGTATATGAATTAAAATGTGTATCCGAATAAGTTTATATTTTGTTTGTCTGTGCTCTATATTAATTTGTTAACTATTATAATATATTAAAATGTAATTGCCTAGCTTGGAACGGGGTATGTACCCTTGTTAGCTGGGCAAAGTGAACATGGAATTGTATTTTGATAAAGAGTGTGAATAAATAGAAATAAATAAAAATTAAAATTAAAAAAATCATAAAAAAGCAAAGGTTACCCTAAATTTTTAATTAGGTTGAATTGACAAATGGTTTTTTTCCTTTTTTAAAACAGTTTTGTAATTAAAATTTCGGAGTTCGAAATTAATTTGTGTAGCCATATATGTAGCATGTAAAAAAAAATAATGTGCAAATTGATTTTTCTCTACTCCGTGATGAGATTCATAATCGAATCTCTGCTGAATAGTTTTTAGATTAAGATTTTTCTTTATTTTAAATATACGCCCGCCCAATCTTAGATTTTTTATTTCTCTCAGTTCACAGAAAATTACAACTGTCATCAACGACACTGTTTTATTTATAATTATTTAGTAGGTAGATAGGTACTTACGTTTAAATATCTAAAACGCGATATTATGCAAACTAATCTAACGTGACTGAATGTTTCATATCCAATCGCTTCAAACTATAAATAAAAATAACAAGATGGCGTCGAAAACATCTTGAAATCAGTTTATACTTCATTTATTTTAATCGCGTAATCATAGAATGTGCGCCAATCTACATCTAAAATATATACTTACATACATAGGTAATATTATTATAGTACCTACAAAATAATGTAGGCATGTGGAGTTGAGTCGTCATGCGGCAGTTGCGAATGAGTAAAAACTCACACAGTAGAGCAAATTGAAAATTTGTTTTTTATCGGTTTTATGTATAATATTAGGTAGTAAATATAAGTATTTTACCACTTACCGACTTTTTATATCTACCGATTTCAAGACGTACCCGTCTTTTCGTCAGGACACTCACTACACCAACATGCAAATACTAAAATACCTTTTTACCCTTACCATCACCGTAGTAAATAATATAGTATTTACGAAAAAATATATAAAGGGGATGCGAACACCACCATGTCCGAACATGCACTAAAATTAGGTAAATAATATTTAGCGATATGTTGGAGAATGTGTAGAGGTCGCGAGAAGATATCTTTTCAATATGGCCCACTTTTTTATTCAAAAATTAACTTATCGTGTAACGTTTAACCTCAATGCAATGGACCGTTTTCGTGGGAATTCAAAATTATATATTTAAATTATTTTTTTACGCTACTAAAAAGTGTTAAAAAATTTTTTTTTCACTCGACAGTATTAATTAATTTATAATTGTATAAAAAAGTAGGCGCCGCGATTCTAATAGCAGACACACTTTTACACGTTGTTTTATTCTATTACCGTGTACGCGAACAGCCTATTAAGAAAAATAAAGACATGTGATTATATTATTTATTTTATTATTATTGAAATAAAATGAATTTAAAAAATATTTGTAGTTTATGCTATGATTCTGCAAAAAAAGAAGCAACAATCAAAGAAAATGAAATTGGATGATTTTTTAAAAAAAAGTGTGAGAATTTAATTTAGTACCGACGAATTGGTGAGTTAGTGTTTATTATGATTTTTTTTATTTATAAAGAGATTATTTATTTCGTAAACGAATTTAAACTGTATTTATTAAATACATTTATAATTTATTTTGAATATATAGGATATGTAAATAAATATGTTAGATTGTTCTTAGAATTTTGACACGGAATCTAACCTAAACATCTTCCATTATATTTGTTTTCATTTTACACCGATTTTTTTACGCCGGTGTCTCTCGGAACGGAACCCTGGCGTAAAACGACTTTTACCTGTATTTTTTGGGTGGAAAAAAGTTCGGATCGGAAGTGGACCTCAGTGGAAATTACGCAATCTTCAAAAATAAATTGCCCTCTTAAAATGCATGTTCTTCGGTGCATTCTGGCAAATTAGGGCAAACTTCACAAAAATATCACGTTTGGACGAAAATAGTATCTACCTAGTGGCCGTATTCTGTAACTCATTCGTTTCGTAAATTCATTCGTATCGTATGAGAGGGAACGAGAGCGAAATACGGTTTTAATTGCTTCGTAGCGAGATGGATATGACGAACGAATGAACTTACGAAACGAAATCGTGACAGAATAAACTCTCCCAGCAATCTTCCGCTCGATTATCCGACAGCTACTAATATCCGACGTTATTTTTACTAGATAGTTTAAAGCATAAAATCAGCCTCTATGTTGAAAAAGGTAGCTGGTTTTTATTATTTTTTTTGTTTGTTATTAAACCGCAAAATATTTTTATGTATCGTATTATCAGCGCTATGTTTTTTTTTTAAGATTTGTAATTTGGAAATTACCTCCGCTCGTGACGTCACCAAAGTTTTCGCCCTAGAGTTCTAGCTTCCCGGAAACCGGAAAACGGAAATCTATCATAACACTCATCATTGGTTGATTCGGAAGAACTTGTGATGTAGTTCATTTTCATTGTTTTTTCATTCATTTTTGAAAAAAATCGCTGTACAATTCATTCGTATGCATTAGGTGACATTTTAGAAAAAGTAAGGAGGTAATATAAACAATGTACCTTTTATAAATATTTATCTTTTTTGGGTGATCCCGGGCAAGCTGGATTCGTTTCGGCTACCATTGCAGGAGCCGCCTTCAGAGTAAACTGTGTGTTTTGTAGAAAAAATATGTTTTTATGTACTTACTAGTAATTTGTACCGTGACGCGGTCGGCAGTAGACACATTCCGTATCATTTTTGTAATGTGTGGTACCGGGATCCAGGTTTAGTTTAATGTCGACCAGTCGTCTTTGTTTGTGTTATTTGGGGCTTTGTGTATTTTAATCGCCTCTTTAATTATTCTTCCACTGTAATTTCGGCGTTTATGCAAAACCTTTGGTTCGAAAGCGAAAAGATGTTTTGTGCCTATAGTGTTCCGCCATAGCAGATTTTTCTGAATTTCGTACTTTTTCATATTCGAAGAAGATAAATGAAAAAAATGTTACAAAGGGGACTGCCTACTTTCCATATGTACGGAATTTCAATGACAAGATAGCCAAAGTTCTCAAGAAACAAAATATTTTAACGACGTTTGGGACTGTGGGAAAATAAAAGACCACTTATTAAACCTGAATGACAAGAACCCCCTGGAAACTAAAGCAGTTTATATCGTTTACAAACTGAGCTGCCAAATATGTAATAACATCGACATAGGACAATCAAGGCGCACTGTTGGAGCAATTATTTTCAATGTGACTCCCTGAGAATTACTTAGATATTAGTTTAAATAAATAAATATAAAGACCGTCACCTGTCAATATATTTGTGAAACATAAATGTAGGTACATAAAAATATTTATGATTTTAAGAGAAATAGAGATTTCCATAATTTCAACACGAGAAATAAAAGTAGGCTAGTTGTGCCCACAACTAGACTGCAAAAAAAATATAATTCTTTTGCTTCAAACTGCATACAATTCTACAATAAGGTAGCTACCTCTTGAAATTCGGGCTTTGCCAATAAAAGAATGAAAGATTTTGTCAAGCACAGGCTGTTTGTAAAGAGTTACTATAGAGTCGAAGAATATTTGCAAGACAAGACAGCTTAGCAATAGATTCGTGTTTATTTATTTAAATTGTGTTGTTGGTTTGAATTTATTTGTTTGTTAGGTTTAATTTACTAATTGTTAAATTGTATTATATGGCTGTAATTTATTGACATTTATAAGTGATTCAATGAATTCTATGTAAAGAATATAGGTACTAAACTAAACTAAACAGCAAAGAAAATAATTGACGAACAAAGAAGGCGTGTAAACTATGGCACAAAAACAAAATACCTCGTCCTAGGAGGAGGGAAATTTAGGTAGTGGACTGTATTGTCGGAGAAGGAAGGTTGCGCAACTTTACTAACCTGCTGAAGATGAGGCGTGACGTGTGCTAGAACCCGGCTGCTGAAGCTGGCGGTCGCGAGACGCTGGCACAGCTTGTACGTATGGAGCTGGCGGTCTAGATGCACGCTGGCACAGCTCGCTTGATCAATGATTTGTTAAGCACTTCACTGGTTGATTGGAAGGATTAGTACTACAGTTTTAATGTTGTTACCGACAATCACACATAGAATTATTGTTACATGGAGTGCGCTAGGAAATGGGTTGGACGGGTAGGTAGATATAGATAAAGTTGAGAGTTGGTACGAATACGCATGTTTTTTTTTTCTACAAAACACACAGTTTACCCTGAATATGGCTCCTGCAATGGCAGCCGAAACGTCGGAACGAATCCAACTTACACGGGATCACCCAAAAAAGATAAACATTGATATCAGTGATCGTGAAAACATACGCAACTATTTGATGGTGTATTTTTTTTACATATTTTTTTATTGATAACAAAAGGAAAAGTTGAATTAAAATTGTGTACCTTAAAGTACTTGCAACGACGAAATACTAAAATTTTTCCACATGTAAGAAATACTTTTGATATCTAATTTCCCGTAGCACTGAACTTTCTCATTTGCCGGTATTCTCATGTCGAATGCAGTAGTCAGTTCAGTTTTATAAAAAAATCGTATTAATTTAACTGTGTGTATGACGCCAGTACAAATTCCTCAATAAAAAACTATTTTTACGAAACATCTGTTTTAAATGTGACCATATTTTGTATGTATCTACCATAGAATTAAGAATAGTCCAGAAGGAGCGTAGAATCATATTTGAATACATCGGACTGTGTCCAATAATTCCCCCACTATGCCTCACTTTCGCCGCGCGCATTCGTGATACCGCCGCGTAATGTTGCACGATTGGAAAAAATATAATTATAACACAAATGTAAGGTAAAAAAAGCAATCTGTTAATTTCTCTAAAATTTTATTGTGCACGTGGAAATATTGATTGACACAACAGAGTAGATAAGTAAGGGGTCATTTAATAAGAGTAATTGAATTAATGCAATTTAAACTTAAAATATAAAACAAATTTGATTTTACATATAACGGATATTTTTAAATCATGTTAAATAATATTTGATGTTTTAAAGATAATGTCGGTCAAATGTCTACAAGAGATGTTTAATCCGAGATCCAATTTTCATTAGTTCTCTCATTAGATGAGCAAAGTAGGGTAAAAAAAATACTACCTTGGCTTCACTAAAGAAATTTCTATTTTGTTTCTTCGACAATCTGATAGATGGAAAAATAATTCAATTTTTAAGTAATGCATTTGCAACTTAAACATTCGTTTGCTAATTACACATGAAATGTGATACGATCCTGTTTCTTTAAGATCCTAGCAGTATTTCTACACTTTAAAAGGACACAACACGGCATAGTTGAATTCAAATCAGGAGTTGCGTACTGAGCAACGTCTACAAAGAAAATAATGGGTCAAAACGTTTACCTACTCATTTATGAGTAGTTTAGTCGCCTTCTGTTTGATGTGCGTATGCGGTTTGTGGGCTATTCTTAATTCTATGGTATGTACTACAATCCGCCGTTTTCACTAATTGGACACTTGCCTGGTTTTTAGGGTGGCGGATACCTTAGAGAGCAGTAATGTGTGTATTTATATTTTTAAATTGATATTCCAGATGGACACAGTTTACCCAGAGCCGACCTCCCTACTTTACCGACGCCCAGTCAGGAAGAAGCTTCGGGAAAATGCCGCTAGGTATCGCACGCAACCTGTCACCTTTGCTGAAATACAGGTTAGGTTGCGATCTTGGATTTATTAAATAGAAATAGTTTATTTTCCTCGAATTTATATTTCAGTGATTTTGTGGAATTTCCTATCGTAAAAAAAGATAATCATCAATCGCCCGATGACAAATTGTTATTTTAACTGTTTATCTGGACGAAAATTATTAAAACTTTTTTTTAAAAATGATGTTTATTTTTTATTACATTTAGAATAAATATCCGTTTTTTTAAAATATTTTTGTCCCGATTTGCTAGACAATACGTAAAAATCGGGTCTAGTCGGGACTCGGTAGTCTGTTGTCGGGAGTGAAAAACAACATAATTTAACCGGTAAAATATTTTTAATATATACAATTGTGATGTATAACAATTAGGTACATTAATATTGTATTTTTATAAACCTCAGACTACCTATCGCATATAAAGAAATATATTTTTTGTTTTACTTTCAAAATAAAATAGTATCTTCGAGTAATAAAATAATGTTTTGTCAGAATTTCAAAACAAATTATAATTTTACTATTTCTATTGATATTTTTCTATTTTTATTGATATATAAAAATGCAAAAAGTATACTTAGATCCATTTATACCTCTAATCATAACCCCCTTAATGCTTAAACCTCCATTTTCCCCTCTCAAAAATGTTTTCCCTCTCTGTTGCAATAATAATAAAAATCATGATGGTTTATTAATGTACCTAATATATTTCTATGTATTGTGTGTAGACTGCCTAACTAGGTGCAACCTATTGAAGGCAGACATTTTGTATGCAATGCAAAAATAATAACAAAAAATATTTACCTCTAGTGAATTAATTATATTTATATTTGCCTGTGTCGAGGAGGATGAAAAATACAGTTCTGTGTGTGAATTAGAACCAGAACCCTGGACTAATGTGTTTTCGAACCGATGGCTGCTCTGTAAAAAAAATGAATAACTAAATTGACTGAGGATGTCTGCCTCGTTGAGAAGTAGCTGGCGCTTTCGCCTATCATTCTTGAGGTCCTGGTTTCGGTTCCTGGCAGGGTGGTCGGGAAATATTTATTTATTGCATAAATAAGTATTAACTTAATACCAGGGAATCTATATAAAAGTAGTGAATGACAAAATGAAAACAGAGCGTCCTCTGGTTAGGATAGTCTCCATCTAACATGTTCAGCCTGTTCTAAGATGGAGATTTTTCATTTTTTATATTTTAAATTATAAGTAGTTCTATACTAGTATAACAATAACAAAAAAAAATCTTAAACTTCGCAATTATAAATGAATAGCTAATCAAATGTAAGAAATAACTAATTATAATTATATGAGTAGGAAACTCTTTGATGATTTGCCGAATGTTTGAGTTTACTGTTAACCATATTGACTTGAAGCATATATGTATATGTTTAAAAAAAAAAAATGTTTCTGATCCTATATTTGTGGTGATATACTCGCGTGTCTGTGTCAACTAATTGCTCATCCCATCTCAACACAGGACTTTTAGTCCCATGGAGTTGGAACTTATGTCTCAAATAATATACAATAAACTTATGTATGTAAATAAATGAATAAATAAAGTATATATTGTGCTAAGAATACATAATGTTACTTAAACATAAAAAATACAGTAAAATATATAATAATAAACAATTATAAAATAATGTAATACATAAGAATATAAATATTATGTGTACCAATTATTGATTGATTTGGTGTTTATTTTGTAGAACTCCATATTTAAACTTATAATTAGAAATCAAACACTGATTTGAGTCTACTGAACACTTTATTTTATTTTTACAAATATAAACATTTAAAAATAAAAACTTCGTGACAATTGTTTCGCCTTATTAGGGCATTTTCAAACGAACGTCAATTCGTTCAAACTGCAATATTTTAGATAGACTGTCCCCTGAAACGTTAGACTGCATTTTATGCACCACTTGGTGTGGAAGGATGAATGACGATGGTATTATAATGATTGTTTATATTTCAGGAGGTCGACGAAGACAACTTAGAAGACATCCCGGAAGGTACAAAAGTCAGCTCTATCAGAAACAAATCCGACATCGATCTCAATCGCAAGTTTGACCAGTTTAGGCAGCTGCGCGATAAGAGGTTCAGCAAATCGGAGAACGATCCACCGAGCGCTGAGAACAGCCCCACCAAAGACCCAACTTCCGGGACTTGCCACCCACTGGACATGATTCCCAGCTCTAGCAATAATCAAATTATTAGTCACATGAGTAATAGAAGCAACGCGGCTGTATCTGGGAAAATGATTCAACGGCCGTCTATTTAGCAGATTTACGAATGCTAAATTAGTGTAAGTAATATATGTATAGGCTATTCCGTGGCCAAAGCACAAGATGTTGCAATTATTTCATTCAGTTTACCAGATGTGGTTGTCAGAATTGCGTTTATTAATTATGTTTAGTTATGAAGTCTAGAGACTTTACGGTGTGAATTTTTTTTACAACAGAATGGTTTTACACACATACAAGTACATATTAAATATATTTAATAATTAACATTTCCTGTAAGGTACTTAGGAGGTATTCTTTCTATTCTTTTATTTCATTTGAAGAACATCCCGGTGAATAATTATTTTTGGGAGATTATTAAACTGAAAAATCTCGGACTAATACAATTTAATGTTCGTACTCTGAATTCGAGGAATGATCAGGGAATCCTTAGTTTAATCTTTTGTTGTGAGTGTGGGAAACTCTTATTATATTCCAACATCAACAAGGCGTTCTACAGTTAATTGGAAGTCGCAAAGTTGTTTTACCTGTAAGACATCACAGAATTATAAATATATGTACACCTCTGCTTACACATTTTGCTTTACGGAATACGCCATTCGGTACAATCCCCCTTCACAGTCTCACCTGAACATCATTAATTTACCCAGATGAGACTGGAAGGTGAGATCCAAACACGCACTCTGTAGGCATTTACATGGCTCATAACCAGTCCTTGGCTGTTTTAAGTGGCCACTTTACGTACTAACATTTACCACTCTGCCTATCCATATTTATTTTATTCTTCCATCTCTTGATTTTTGATAAGTTATAAAGCTGAACTCAATTGGTGCGGTGAGCATCGGACTGAATTTTTTCCCCTACATAATAGGCCAGAGGTCGACAATTAGTTTTGGTGGCGGGCCTTACGAATATGTCAAATATTCTTGAAGGCCACACGACCCCCTCGAGCGAGACAAAAGTTGGTCCTGGGGGGAGTAGGGGTTCGCGAGTTATTTTTGTACTCATAAAGGGGTCGCATATTCAAAAAGGTTGAACTGTTTTACCCATTTGGTAAAAAATGTCCTTTATACCATTACATACATATAGATTTTTAAAATTTTCTTTACCCATTATCCAATCGCTAGGATGAAAAATTGGCCAACTTTTTTAGTGTTCACATGCATTTCTCTTACTTCTTCAATTGCACTACAGTCCATATCGAGTCATAGCCTCCATTAACTTTCCAGTTATAGACTTCCAGTAGCTGGGATGCATCCTTTTTTACCTTGTCTTCCCATTGCAGTCTCGGTCTACCGACCTTTCTTCTGCCTCCCGGGGGTGCCCATCTAAAACTCTCTTTGGTACCCGTGATGATGGCATTCTCTGTACATGTCCGGCCCATCTCACCTTATTTAGTCTGATGTGTATGGAGAGCCTAAGGGCTTTATAGGTGTTGTATAGCTCATCATTATATCTAATTCTCCAAGTTTCCCCATCATTCACGGGTCACAGCATCTCAGCAGACTTTGCTGTTAGTGTCCATGCCTCACAACCGTATGAAACAACAGTTTTGATGATAGTTTTGTACAGGGTGATTTTTATTTACTATTTTGATTACTATGAATACTTCTAGACCTGAACACTGGTAGTAAAGGAAAGAATGCTTTATTAAATTTTACCCTTCATTTTTTTGTCTCTTCAACAATGATGCCAATGATGGCATTGTTCTTTTTATTGATAGTGGAGCCCAGGTTTATAAATTCTTCTCTTCTGCTTCAAAGTTATATTTATCATTAAGTGTACCATTATTTTTCCAGTGGCGATTTGTATTTCTGGTCTGCTTCATTATTTAGGTTTTACTTTAATTAATCCGCACACCTACTTCTGCTCCGGTTGTTTCAAGTGGTTCGAAGACTGCTTGTATGGCTGTGAGAGATCTGCCGACTATATTTATGTAACTCTGAACTGTACAGAAAAATGGCCTAAAATCCAGTTTCTCTGACTTTCCTGACTTTTGCATACTAAAGCTTTGTTGTTGTATACATTTTCAGTAGCGTTATCATTTTAAAGATCAATTGTTTTATTAAATTTTTTAATTTGTGAGGTTACAAGTATTAAAAGTACTTTTTGTTGACATTTAATGTTTGCATTTAAATAAGTTATTAGATTTTTAGGTAATGTTATTATTTTTTAAGCTCCATGTGAGGCCAAATAGCCCTATTTAAATGGACTACTGCATATAAATTACATTATCATATGAGATAATGATTGATTGAGAAAAAAACACATCAAAATGTTATACTTAGTTCGTTATACATCTGCTGTATGTTAGTGCCTCAGATCCTCAGAGTAAAAATGTGCTACCGCTATAGAGCCACACAGACGGACAAAAATCATTCTAGGATCATCAATTACAAAGTTGGCTATAGTTTACAGTAAAATGATAGGCTGTAGGTACTCGGGTCAAGAATCACAAGCAATTGTTGTTCAATCAAAAACCTAACCAAAAATTTGCAAAGCTTTTGTTCTATGCAATAGAGTGAAATGGCATCTCAATAGCTGTAACGCGTTGTTACTCTGAGCTCACCCCTATCTAGCCCCCGTCGCTTACTGAAAAAGGATGGGAATATACATGTTTATAAATTGATACAAGCATATTATTCTCTCCTCCCTTGTAAGCCAGTGTCTGGTCCATTCTGCATCGTAACTAGAAAAATTGTAAATTGGTTGATGCTAGCACATTACTTTGGTGAATATGCACAGAATATATTATTACTGACTTTCAAAAAACTAATTTAAACTTGTGTGCTTAATAAAGGTCGGTATTTCATAGACCTTGATATTACTCTTTGACAAGAGTGAATAATGTTTTAAACACAGTTTGCATGAGAGAAATACTATCTTGTTCCAAATCCGTGAACATCCTCGACTGCACAGGACAAGACGGTGAGACAATTCAACCTTAGTTCAATCACGGAACGCTGCAAAACATGACGACACGAGCAGTGGTGGAAGTAAACCATTGTGCGAAGATAGCCTGACCGTCTATTTCTCTGGGATAATATCTTGGTCCATTTTCATACACAATGTTTTGTATTAATCAGTACAATATTAATTCAATGAGGTAGTTTAGCTAGGGCAAATTGATTGTATTGAGCATTCAATTGTAAGGCAACGTTTCTTGAAAATGTATGAAAAAAATAATAAAAAATGTTTTAATAAAAGCGAACCACTTTGAACGACGTCAGTAGTCCATATGAATCATCCAATGATAAGAGAGTTGTGAAAGATTTCTGGTTTACGAATGTCAACGGACTAATCAGCAGAGCTGACCGAGAAGAAGCAGAAGAGAACTTAAGACGTCACACGTGGAGTAATTTCAGAAATACAAATTTAAAAAATCATAGCGCTGATAATTATATAAAAATTTAAATTAATAATTTTTGGCTTAGTTTAATAGTCTATTAATTAATTTAAAAAAACTAATGAACTTCCTCATTGCAGCCGGACTGTTATTGGGTATAAAAATGTGATTAATTCAAACCTGGTAAATATATTTAAAATTAAATACATATAACTTTTCAATACAACAGCTATTTATTTTTAGTTATCTTCTTTGACTCAAATTTGTACCAAGGTTTTTTATAAAAGGTGGTTGATAAAATGTTTTGTAAATTTCAACTCTAAATTCCAATTGTGGAATGCATCATATTATAATGTAAATATGTAAAGGTTGAAAAAGCTTTGTGCATCTTAGTTTTTTATGTTTTGATAAAATAATGTTTAGTGAATATTATGTATTTAGTAATACTGTATATTCATATGTATAAAAATCTGAATCCTTTTTTTATACCTTGCCTAGACTGAGACTTTACTAATATGTTATTCTTACAGGTTATTTTGGTAGATAAATCCTAATAGGTGTGTAATTATTTTTACATTTTATTCTGAAAATGAAGCGATAGTAAAAGTGTTTAGCATTTAATATAACACAATTTAATAAGGAGAGGAAAATCACCATGACAACACATCTTTGAAGTGAGAGTCTGCCTTCCCCAGAAATTGGTTTCTGGATGTCCGCTTAGTGAATAGTTCGGGTTCAATTCCAGAGATCAATAGATATTACAGACTTGAATAAGTTCTCGCTGGTTTTTCGTGAAAATTAATGCTTTGTTAAAAAAAAATTGTAAAGAATATGTCATTGAAAGTATTCTCCATGACTAGTGTTTACTTTTTACCATCTTTCTGGCAGCATATGAATACCATCTTGAAAGAACGACTCATCTTTTGAGGTTATCCACGAGTCGAGCAATTTTTTGGCATCTTCATAAGAATGGAAGTGCTGCTCAGCCAAGCCACTAGTCATTGATCGAAACAAGTGGTAATCGAGCAATGTTCGGTGAATACACCGGGTGGGGTGGGCCATTCATTTGAGAGTTTCCAAGTGTGTTTTAACTAGCCTTGCAACACGTGGCCGAGCGTTGTCATGTTTCTTTTCATATGCAGCCATTTTTCCTTCAATGCTCGGCTCAAACACATCAATTGTAGTCGATAGCGATGGTTTCGTTGGGTTTGAAGAGCTATAATAAACTATACCCAGCTGATCATGATGCAGAGTAGAGATGGTGATGATGATGTTCGGTATGTGCTTCAGCGGTAGATTTATAAAAAAAAAGTACTGTATTCAAATTCCCCGCAAATACTTTTTTTTGGCATGAATTTCGACATGTTTAACACTATGAAAAATATGTTGTTTACACTTCAGACGAATAACATATGTTTACTGGTTTTTCAAGTCTACTGGTTGAGCTTCATGACGAAGTTGGCTGTAGTATTGCCTGCTGTAAAAAGGCTAAGATGACACCATCTGTTGGAAAACAGCAAAAACTAATTCAAGTCCTTATTACAGCTGGAGAACCAATGTATGTGTATTCAAAACAGGACCTGCCATAAGTTCAGTTGGCACAAAGAACCAGACACTTGCTCACAAGGGAGGGGAGAATAATATGCTTGTAATAATTTACAAACATGTATATTTCCACCCCTTTTCAGTAAGTGACGGGGTGCTAGATCCGGTTGTGTGTATTCTACATATATCAATAATCAGACGAAGAAATCAGATGGCCTTACATTCAAATCCCGCTGCAGGCAGTCGTTTGATTTAAATTTACCTATGTGTTGGGCAAGTAATTATTTGTTTTTTTTATTTAAAGATGAATGGGTTATTCTCTTTATTTTTTTGTAAAGCATTAATAAAAAAACAATATTAAAGTTGATATTATTGTAAGAAAATTATTGTTTTATTACTTTGTTATAGTGTTTTCAATACGATATTTTATCTTTTATACGAGTAGTGGCCGAATTTACGCAGTTTCACACCACCAAAAATGACGATTACAAATAATCAAATATTATTTACATAAACTAGTTTTATTTGCAGAATTCATTTAAAAATAACATATACCACATTTAACACAGTAATTTTTCAGACTTACCCTCAATATCTGTCACATTTCCTAGCATACTCTACATAACAATGATTCTACGGCTGAGTGCTAGAAAAAAAAAATTCAATCCCAAATGAACATTTAACAAGTTAAGTGGTCTTAACAAATATCAACGAGCTGTGCCAGCGTCTGCTAGACCACCAGCTCCATATAAGCTGTGCCAGCATCTCACGACTGCCAGCTTGACCAGCAAGGTTCAATCACCTCATTGGGCCTCAACATCTACAGGTTAGTGGAGTTGCGCAACCTTCCTTCCCTAACAATACTGTCACTTTAAATTTTCCTCCTACAGGATAAGGTATTTCTTCACACCTCGTCCACTCTTCAACAATAATCAATAAATGAGTATTAAAATTTGGCAGGAAGAAGACACATGCTATTAAAAGTTGACACCAATGTGTATTAATTGAAATTAAAAATAATATAATCCATTGTCAATTCATACTTCTTCCCCTCCGCTTTTATCAACCATCCTACAAGATCATACATTTTTTTACTATAATCAGTGGCATCAGTGCACTTTGGTGTCAGCTTCTAATAATGTGTGTCTTATCAGCACATGGGTTTTATATTTTTGTTTAACTACTTAACTATGGTAAGTATGATCTTTCATGCAAATCCCACTATATACACTTATTAAGAATTAGTCTTATTCTTATAATAATAATAATGTTCGTATAATTTATATACCGCCATTTTTGTGAAAATCACCTCAAGGGCGCTGAAGAGAGCTTAGAGGTGGGGGTCAGTGCTGTGCACACTCCTGACATCACTGTCACCTGTGTCAAGATCTATTGTGATGGGTAACTGTGAATAGTTCTCCCCCTCCATGAGGGCATGGTCTTTAAAGAACCTGGTTACTTGTGTGGAAGGTTCGAGAGTTCACGTTTTGTTATATCTCCCTCTCCAAACCCAGATCCGTAAAATATTGGGCTATTAGGTAGAGGGCGAGCTATTGAACATCCTCAGGTTTAACCAGTGGCCCCCCCGAGGATGAGACTCCTTTTATGATAAGCATCACATTCATATAGAATGTGTAAAAGTGTTTCCTCATCTGCACTGCAGAACTTACACATCTAGAAGTTTCGGAAAGATTCATTCTAGCGCGGTGTTTGTTCAATCTGCTGTGCCCTGGGCGGGCTCTAGTAATAACCCTCGCTTGATTTTGGCTGAGCTTTATTAGGTTGAAGGGAATATGCATGTTAGAGTAATTAATGTTCTGAGGAAGAGACAGGTACTCTCAAAACCGGTAAGTGCACCCGTACCACAAGATGCATAGGGCACTGCATTGGTAATTCTAGTAAATAGTAGAGTGGATTTAGGAGCGGATAGAGGATCTTTAATCTTTGTTTGAAAGCAGGAAAACACTGTATGACAACAATATTTTTTTATTTAAAATTCATCCATCGACTAAAATAATAAAAATATTAAACTCTTATTTATCTATAGTACTTTGAAAAATGATAAATAATATTGAACTAAGGTTAATTATTGAAATTAAAATCTAATTATCACACTTTATCAATTGCTTAGCCTAGTTTTCAAATCATTCTATTTACAGACAATTATTAATTATTGTTGCCAATGTGGAATCATTGACTGATTACAAATAATGAACACTTATGAATATAAAGATGTTTACGACTATAATATATTATGAAAAAGATCATCTAATTCATGAAGGTTCTCCCAAACATTCAGCATTAAAAAATTGTATACAATCGTATGCAGTTAAAAGACTTAAGCGGCCATTGGAAAAAAACATAACTTGTAATTAGAATGGCTTAATAATTTATTCATTAATGTACTATCTTTTTTAAAAAAATGATTCTGAAATTGTGTATCGGGTTGTGGTCCTGTGGCTAGTGTCTCGGACTCACGGACCAAAGGTACCTAGTTCGAATCCCACTGTACCCCAACATGATACCCATTTTCTAATAGTGAGATATTTAAAACTCATTGAAAATGGCCCTCAAAATTAAATATTTGGGCAAATTATAAGAACGCAAATATTTCTTTTTAATATAAAAAAAAAATGTCGCCGTAAATATAATTTATTATTTTATATTTTTCAGTAAAATAGACAAAGAACTCTAATTTTCCATATCATTTCAAATACTTCAGCAAATTCTCAACAAAATCAATTTTTCACTTTCAAATTGGATAATTTATTGTCATGACACTTAAATGTCGCACTTGATTTATTATTTATTACAAAATTTCTACATTATTTACAATAGCAAATTCCAATTTGTTTAAACAAAATTAAGTTGAATAAAAAATAAAGTTCCGCCTTACTAGTAGACAAATTGTGGTTTTATTTGTGTACATACCTAGGTATTGATATAAAATAAATATGTCAGAAGCAGAATTTGTTTTATTTTATTTAAATATGAATGATGCTTGACCTAGAAATAATAATGTCCAATACATCAATTATGCAAGTGCATTGTGAAGATAAAGCAGGTAACCGAGTAAGGAATAAAGTGGCAATATTATGCAGATATGCATAAATGCCTTTACAAAAGTTGCCACTTTGTGATGTGTAGCCAGTACACATTGCATCTGATAGATAGCTTTTATACTCCATAAATATAATAAATACTAGGTTTAGATTTATTATATTCCTTCGTTTCACATTTACGCACCGGTTAAAATAATTTATTATTAAATACTGAATACTCATTGGGCACTGAAAAAGCATTTTATCAGAAATTGAAGATTTATCACCTATAATATAAAAAGCTTACCAATGTGTTGCATTGTCGCGACGATGAACTAAAAGAGTACCAAATATACGATTGTCTCAAATACTCTTTACGTCTCACTATTGATGTTATAGACGCGAGTGAGAGAGATGATTTCACGCATGACACAGGTCAGCCGTACCACTGCCACAAAATGTCAGTTGCTCTCGGAGTTCTGTTAAGAGTGGCCCGTTTTCTCGCGCTGTGAGCGTTAGTTAATGTTTTTTTTTCATGTTTTCCCTAGATTATATTTAAAGTATTATCATTTTCGACTTCAAATATAGTCTCCATTTTTCAGATTTAAATCCTTCATTTTTGTATGTGTGTTCAACTACACAGCACTGGACAGTGCGTTTTTTTTAATACTGTAAGGAAAGGGTTAACAGCAATATTAATAATAAAACAAAAAAAATGTCATGGTAATTGAAAACATTGACAGGAAACGAAAATCATTAATTTAAAAATGGTCATAAAGAAGTAACGATACATAACATTACTTTCTTTTTGTCTTCAAAATGATTGTCCATACTAGGAAGTATTGAGTGAAGAAATGATTTTATGTTTTTTTACAATTTTGGCAATTGGCTTTCGATGACTTGCAAGTATGTATTAAAAAAATATCTAGTATTAATAAAACTGCATCTCACACAAGTATATATAGCTATGAAGCTATGGTTTCCCGTAAGAAACTGCTTTCTTAGGGAATCATTGTTTAACACTGCTTTGTAAATCAAGTTTACAAAAGTGACAAATTATTGAGTTATGGTGAACATGGTCTTCTTTTAAATGTATATTAAAAATTTAGCAAGTACACAACAAAATTTAAGAAACTTATTTATGTTATTACATCAAAGTACATATTAAGAAGACTTTATATTAGTACAATAAGAAAAGTGACATTGAATTCTTAAGATTTAAGAGTAAGAGTTAAATTTTGAAATATGAAAATTCGTACTAGCACATCCATATAAAATAACTAGTAGGTTTTATTACAAAATTCCTTATTTATACTCCCTCGATACAAAATATTTACAAAAATATTATATTAATTTACGAAGTACAAAACAAAGCTTTAATAAAGACACATTGACACATTTATACAGCTGTTTTCAAACAAATAACCGTAACTCGCTAAATTGGATGTACATTTTAGTTATTTTTAAAATGTAATCACAATTCAGTATATGTTACAATTTTATAAATGCCACATTGTAATAATATGCTTATAAATTTATAAAAATTTGGTTTTTATAAAGTTTCTAAATGGGTATGAAAATAATACATTCCATAAGACACATTTAATTAACTCTGTGAAGATTCTGCAGCTGCAAACTAATTGTAAAAATATTCAAAAATACTTATGTACGGTTATGTAAAATTTGTATCTGTAGAGGAATATATTATTTTTGTATCACTTTAACGACAGGTATTACAATTTCCAGCTTAAAAATTTGAAACTAATGAAGGAAATGTAAATTTAAACTCTGAAATCATAGAAAAAGTGCCAATCAAATCTTACAACAGAAATAAACAATGAAATCTGGAGCCCAGGGAAGGCTCTATTTTACTCTTGTAATTGTGGTTCAGTGCCAAACAAGCTCCTCATGTTACTGTTACCTGTGTGGCGAGTCCCCATAGATTATTATTATTATGGATACCTTATATAGCTCTATTTTTGTAATATAATACCTCAATGGCGCGTTACAAAGTGATTCTATACAAAAATAAATTTGATTGAAGCTTTTAAATATGTAATTTAATTAAAACAATTTATTTTATAATGGCGTGCTACGGATTTATTCAAATGATTTAGAGAACAAGTGAGTTTTAAGTTTTTTCCGACACATCACTTCACTCTCACAGCCTCACACCTCTGCTAGGAGAGCATTCCATGTTGTAGGGCCTGCGACCGCCTTTGCGCGTTCACTGAATTCAGTGCGCTGTTTGCGTAGAGGTAGAATAACCTTTTCTCTCGCTGTAGACGTAGTTGATCTAAGCGTGGAACATAATCATCTGAGACGCACAGTTCCCTTAGATATTCTAGAGTAGAGTTGTGCAGTGACTTATACATAAGCCAACAGAGTTTATATACCACCCTCTGTGGAAAACCTAGCTTGTGTAATTCTCGAAATAGTGGAGTGATATGACTGAACTAAGAGATTCCGAAAATAAGTCTCGCTGCAGCATATAATACAGACTGTAGGCAAATCATTTTGTTCATTGGTAGACCTGCATAGATACCATTATAATAATGATTACACTATACAATGAGATTAGTAGTAGGGAAGGTTATGCTTATTCATATAGATTAAATGTAGCATCTTTTATATTAGTTACACACTGTTTGAGGAGCTAGAAATATAATATAACTGATTGAATCAGTATTCACTTTGTAGCACTTCATGATGAATTATTTTAAAAATAATAACTTTGTTATTGGTGTGACATGTTTATTCTATTAAAAGAAAGAAAGTTACCGGAGAGCACTCCTCCCATTGATGAATGATACAAAACTCCGTTCATGGGAGGATTGCTCTCCCGAAACTATAATTTTGCTCTTTTAAAGAATATAAACAGAAATACCAATACCAACTTTTTTTCTTTTTATGATAATAATGAAACAATTTAATTTGTTTTATTTCAGACTTTGATGTGTTCAGAGTTTATATTTAGTCCTTTCCTACTCACAATAACTTAATTAACATTTTCTAACAAAACTTCTCTACTTCAGGTTGTAAACAGGGTGAATCATCAGAGTTTTTTCTAACAGTCATTATTTATGACATGACTAATTAAAAATGGGCACCAAATGAAAATATTTGAGCAAATCGTACGGACCCAAATCAATATTTATTTACAAAAAATAAGAAGCGGTTATATAAATATTTATGTGTGATAAGTTTTTCAATAATTTAATATAAATAAAGCAACGGTGTCGGATCTAATGGGATCTAGCGCCCTTACTAAAAAGGGGCGGGAATATACATGTTTGTAAATTAATACGAGGATGTTATTCTCCCCTCCCCTGTAAGCAAGTGCCCGGTTCATTGAGCAAACTGAACCTACAGTAGGTCCAATTCAAAGTGGTGCATATTAACAAAATAAAAAAATATGTTTACAAATTCTACCACAATATAAACAATTGTTAAAATACATATTAAGTTTACTTTTTAAAATTTTAATATAAATGCGTTGTATTATGTTGATATAACTATATTAAACAGTTACAAGATTTAATTTTTTTTTATTATTATCATTCTTCATTTCAAAAGCTAGTGTTTACTAAGATTTTCATACAAATCTACTTTTTCTCCTACAGTAAATATTTTCAAAATTCCACTCTTGTCGACTGCTCCAACCACGCATCCATTTCTGAAATAATTGACAGTAATTCGCCTAACGTTTTTAAAATATGCATCGATAAATTTTCTCACCTATTATTTCAAATCATTTATAATGAATAACATTAAAAATTTAATATTGGTTATATAAAAAAATTATCAATACACTTAGAAATATATAAAGTACAAAATGGTTGATTTCCTATACACATCCTAAATAATGTTACTCGTTACTTTACAGTATACAATAAAATTTATATTTATTTATTAAAATGCAGCAGTTTACGGGAATGTAAATGAAAAAAAAACATAAAAGCTAAGCTTCAGAAAATATTTTTAAAAAGTTTTATGAAGCTGATGAAAACATAAAAAAAATAAATGATGTAATCTAGTTTTGGCATATAAAAGGTAGTCATAATTGTTATAGATTACTAGGGTAGATTATTTATATTATATTTATATGAAGAACATGAGACTTTTAAGAATGGATACAATATCATTATTTTTGAATGTCATACAATGCCAAGGTTGGGCAAGTTATTTGCTCACCATACTTCATAATGATTTTCACATATCCAAATATTTAATATTTTCCTGTGGAATACCAAAAGAACAATCGCTTACTTTCGTGCATTTTTAACACTGATTATAAAACAAAAATTTTCTTATTTTTTATAGGTACATTTCAAAAGTGAAAAACATTTATTACTTAACAAAAACTACATTACCCCAGATATATAATTTAATGTTCCTTTATACAATAATTGCTTGAATGATAATTGATTATCATTTTAATATCTATTTCATCCATTTACCTCCTTCATAATGATTCCCTATTTATTTATTTTCAAACATATTTATGTACGTATAATATGTTATGATTTACTTAACACTTTTTATGTGGCTTTACCACAATGTAAAAGGTTAACGCAGTGGACAAAAATGTAATAATTACAACTTTTATAAAAATCGTTCTCCTAAAACATCAGTTGTTTTTCAATAAAACTTTAAATCAGAAGAGATAAGAGCAGTCAAATTAATGCATTTTCAAAACACGACAGTAAAAAATAACGCTATTTGTCTGTATTCCTATTTGCAGAACTATGAACAAATGACAAATCATATTATAAAAAACACAATCCGAAAATGTCGCCCTTCTACTCACCCGCTTATTGGGCTTCCAATGGGCATTTTTAAGGACATATTAATACATGGAAAATTATTATAAAAAAAGTAGAAAGACTCAATGGTATACAGTAGACTTTGTGGGAGTGGAAGCGGGAGAGAGGTGTTTATAATTGAATTTAATTCAGTGATCATTTGAAAGAAGGCAACTTGTTATCAAAGAAATCAAGACTGGTATGTTTGTTGGAGAATTCTAAGAATTCTGGGCATAGGGGAATGAAAACCATAGTTTGTTCTATGGTTATCGGTATGAAAGAGTAAGTTTTGTCTGAGGTTTCTAATTGGGATATTTAATTTTATTGAGCTCAATTGTTCAAGCACATCAAAGAGTGATTTGAGAATTTTAAATGGGACTAGAAGGTCGGATTTATTTCGACGGTCTTGAAGAGAAGATATATTTAAGGTAGATTCTAACTCATCATACGTATATTGGTTTCTGGATAAGCCCAACCTCCAGCCTATCTTTCTCAAAAATCGATGTTGAACTGAATCAATATTCTTGATGTGAACATCATAATATGG
This sequence comes from Micrasema longulum, assembly GCF_059751315.1. Classification (NCBI taxonomy): domain Eukaryota; kingdom Metazoa; phylum Arthropoda; class Insecta; order Trichoptera; family Brachycentridae; genus Micrasema; species Micrasema longulum. Next base: position 2,360,016 of record NW_028277543.1, read on the forward strand.
AGACCAGATAACAGAGAAATACTCTAGGTGCGGGCGAACTAGAGAACAGAAGAGAGTTTTAAGAGTATTGATATTTTTGAAGTCAGCTGTGCTTCTGTTAATAAATCCAAGGAGTTTTAAAGATAATTAAAATAAAAGAAGACGGACATAATTGATGAACTCATTGACTAAACAAATCATCTTACGCACAATCTCTCATGTTTCTCTTGTAAATTGGGGAAGAGTATGTGCCCCCGTAAATGAAACAACAACCTATCTTACTTTTTAGAGATAAGCTGTGTGTGTAATTGAAAGCATCTTGCTTCAAGGTTTCGTTGGCACAAAATACTAGGACTAAATAATCATGTAGCTGCCTTTAAAGTGGAGCCGGCATAGCAGGTATTTCTACGCTTCCCGCTGATAAGCCCGAGTCAGGCGCTCGGGTAGAACCTTTCCCTGCATAAAGTGTGTTAATATAATAATGCAAAGTAATTATTGAAATGTTTTCCAATAAGTGGGTGAATTTTAAAAATACTTTTCTGCCTCGTAGTGTAGTGTATAGTGTATGTTGGCTATGTATATTATGTCTCCGGGTTGATCCCTGACTGGGCCGAATATTAATTTTCAATCAAGTTACTTTCTAGATAGTATTTTATACTATATTTTTTATTTAAAAATCAAAGATACACAGAGATTAATGAAATAATGTAATACAATTCATCGTAACATGCCAAATAAGGCAAAGTAATAATTAAAATTCTGTTATTGTATCTATAATTATATAAAAATGCATCGGGTATGTAAACATACCCGATGCATTTTTTTATGGATATAAAATATCAACAGAACACTGATATTCGACCAAAAAATCGAAACAATTTTTAGACACCAGACCTCACAATAAAAAAAGAGTGTTTATATAGATGTAAATAGCAGAAAGAAAACTATAAAAGAATTTGAGTTATATGCTTCAATAATTTTATTTGTAGAGAATAATTTGTTTTTTTTTGTTTCCTACCTACAACAATTTTTGTCCTCATGGTAATGATAACAATATAAAATTATAATGGTGGGCCAAAAGCTTTTGCAAATAGCAATACTGATATTTGAATAAATTGAGTGACGCTTCATGCTATTTAAGTTCTATATTTCTTTAAAAACAATAATGGACATAACTTGACTGTTAATTCAGCAGAATACATTAAGATGTTATGTGAATTTTTAACTTCACAGTTACATCAATGAGAAATTTCAGTGGAATAGGAAATTGGATATCAAAAATGTTTTCTTGCATGCTGTAAAAATTATACCTTTTAATTGTACCACTCATATGTTTTGTCATAAGTTTGGGTAAACAGCTGTTTAGAACAGACTCAGGAGCCGTTCAGCGTGTTTTCATATACATATGTTTGGATAATTTACATAGCGCCATTTTTGTGAAAATCACCTCAAGGGCGCTGTACAACAAATAAATATCCCAGCACGTCTTGCAGCTACAGAGCGCACGGACGGTTGGGATTCTAGTTCCTCATCTCCAATTATGATATATAACAATTATGATATATAGGAGCTATCTATCTCCTATATATCCTGTAATCTTACAGCACGTCTGGCAGCTACAGAGCGCATGGACAGTAAGAAATCTAGCCCCTATTTACATTTTTTTTATTTGACAGTGAAGTTTAGAGTTTTAGTGATATTTTAAAAAACGAAATAAAAAAACAAATTAATTAAAATAGAAGTTAGATTACAACAAGTCTTGCAGCTACTGAGCGCATGGACGGTTGAAATTCTAGACATCATTTACTAAATTTAGATATTTGATAGTTGATAACATTAACATAATATGATTTATATAATATGATAGCTAACATCACAAACAGTCTTGCAACTACAAAGCGCATCGACGAGTGGAATTTCAGCAACATAAGAATGATTTTAAAAAGTTTACAATAAAAATAAAGAAAACACAATAATAATACATCGAGCAAAGAACGAGTAAGTATGGCAAATTAGTGAACATGTAACAGCACAAAAAGTAAACGATAAAAAACCAAACAAAGATAGCATCCCTTAACTTATTATTAATATAGACGATACTCGATCTTGAAGGATCCCTGTTTTAGGTATACACTTTGCAAGGTGTATTGTCCTTTTCCTAGTACATAACTGTAAAAACATTTGGTTGTTCCCTGGGAGATCTGTGAGGAGCATCTGTGTGCGTAGTGTAGGTACCAAGGGATCTATCCGCTTCTTGTCAATTATGTTTGTTATTATTAGACGCATGTTTCCCGCTTAAAATTTCTGATTATTATTACTTCACTTTGATTAAGATGTCAGATAAACTTGTGTATTACTTTTGATATTTAAGTAATTTTACGTGATACAGGAAAAAAGTGTCATTTATATTTTTAAATGAACGTAGATAGGTAGCACTATATTATACAGAAATCGTGTTATAATAAATAGTTAAATTATATGTACGTGGTTCTCTTTTTAAATGTCAGCTCAACTCACCGACAACAACTCATGACGTCACGGGTGGAGTTATTAGAAAACTTAACAGAACCATAGCAATGATGACACAATACACTAAAAAAAACATTTGTTTTCGGCTTAGTTTGATAGTCTATTAACAAATACATAATAATAAATAAAAAAACACTGAACTTCCCCATAAAAAGGATATAATATCAGGACCTGCAGGATCCACAAGACAGAGCAACATGTGATACCTCAAATGGTGGTTAAAGAAATGTTTCTAAACAAATTGATTTCTCCCTGAAGTGACATTTCCTGGCCTCCGAGGAGCCCAGATTTAACTCATGCCGATTTTTACTTAAACAACTTTTTTTTGACAAACCAAGGACAATATCCTAACTAAAGCCAATCATCCGCAAGGAGATAGCTGAGATTCCTTGCAATGTGTATCAGTAAGTTTTTCAGAATTTGATGGGGCTCACCACGGCGATGTTGTTTAAAAAAAAAAAGTTGCATTAGATGTGCGTTAGATTAAATAAATACCCAACAGAGTAACTTTTGCAGTTTTATATCTATTCATTATGCAAAAACTTTTGGCACACTATAAAATATCGCTTTTCATTATTGTTTTGTGGACAAATGCGCATAGTTAAATTTGATTAAAGAATGGAATAGCAAAAAGCTTTACATTGTTTTAAATAAATGAAAAACTACGCACTACTAGCTGGATTTGACAAAAAGCATAATTATTCCCCAATACTATTATTGGGAAAACAATGATTAATGGGTTGTTCTGTAATGTGAACAGATAAATTTACAGATGCAAATTATTCTACTTAAAATTATAACAATTATTGTCATTAATGGACGGAAAGCAAGACACCATACAAACAATAAAATAAAGTAAAGTTTACGATGGTCTCAGTAATTAAGAAAACAAATTATTATTTATGGTTTGACAGACCAGCTGTATTTTAAATTTTACTAAAACCTTATAACTACATCTATAATATTATGTGTAAAATTTGTCAAAAGCTATGGTAGAAAGACCATAAAGTATGGTAATACTTATTGGGAGGTATCCAAAAAGAAAATATTACTACTGGATTCAATTCTACATTTATTTTTATAATATGTAGGAGTATACAGTGTGATGTGTTCCATCAGAACTAGTAAGTTCATTATAAAACTAATCTTTATATATTGCCTACTCATCCTCATATAATAACTGCTGTTTATAAATACGTCACCAACAGTTATATCAGCCACTCAATTGAGTAAGACTAGGCTGTTCATTAAATGTTGGTATTTAATTTAATGGCTAACGGACGCTTAGCCAACATATTAAAAGCAACGTTTTACGCAAGTGCTGAACGTCAATTAGCCTCTTTAATTTAAAACCAACAATAGTAATTATTTTATTAAAAAAAATATTTTGCTATGTAAAGCTTTAGGTTAGGTTAGGATAGGTTGGGTTAAGTTTGATAATAAAAAAAAAAACAGTTGTTTTACTTAACTTAATTACTTAATATTAATTTAATTGAATAACTTAATTCAACCTATTTTATTCTAACCCAGTGGCTTTTGGATCAGCCCTTTCCAAAGGGCTAGGCTAACCAACCAACACAATGAACGTTGAGCTATCTTAAATAATTCAACGAACGGCTTAGCTATTTGATTGAACGCCGACTATTAATGAAGAGCCTAGTCGTGCAATTGAGTGAGACAGTGGCGACATATACATAATGATAAGAATATTAGTGGAAGTAATTATTTAAGCAAGGGGATTTCTATGTAAACCTAGATAAGAACAGTAATTATGAACCCATAATGGCTCAATTCTAAGGAAGTATAGTTGCTCTTTTTATCTATGTTTATTTAGAAAACCCCTTTACTTGCTAAATTACCTCCATAAACTATTCTTATCATTATGTATATTATTAGACAGCAATTATTGTTAGTACATTATTTATAATAAGGATGACTATGTAAAAATTAAGGTTAGTATGATAATGCCCAAATAAAACAAAACGTGTCACATTGTTTCACTCCTGTAAAATAAATAAATGTAGAATTGAATTGAAAACAAAAATGTTTAATTTTTTAATACCTTCCCAAAAATTAAAATAGAATTTTACCAACTAACTGCATTCACAATAATACTGTCCATTATTAAAATGGTTAAAAGCAACATAAGTATCAATCAACAAAATCAATAATTAATGATTTTTATAATTTATGAATTTAATTCAACTTCTGACAGTTTTTTATTTAGGTAATTATTAATTATATTCTAAGCATTTAGGTTTGCATGGATGTTTTAGAAGTATGTTTGTGTTATAAATTGAGTTAAAACCATTATTACTTATCAAAGCTCTGATTGAATCACAAAAATATAATAAAAGAAAAGGGAAAAAACATCACAAGTGCCTAAATTAACAATAAGCAGCTGAACTAAAAATTCTAGATAGTAAAAAAAATAAAAATTATGGCAGTGAATATTATTAGATTCAAATTACATATTAAATTTTCATCAAATTATTTACTGTTTATTAACATTACGAACTTATCTTTCAATAAATAAATAGTTTGTGTTGTATTTTGAGCATTGGTATTTCCATTTTAGACGTAAAGTAAGTAATATTATAATAAATATTATTCGAGTATTATTAGATGTCCTTAAGGAATACAATTCGACGATTTTGCATAGCTATCATTCTATACAATGAACACTATCTCTTGATTAACTCTCAAGTAGGATCGTGGTCCAGACTGCGAGACTTTTCTGCGTCTAATGGAAGCTCTCTCACTGGGTGTAGGGTTGTTAATGGCGATCCGGAGTTTGCGTGCAAAACTGCGTACAGTGGTTCAGTATTTTTGTTATCTTTTGTTTCCTCCGGTTTGGATTCTTGGGTGTCAGATTCGTTTTGTGGGTGGGATGGGCTCGGGGGTTCTTCATCGAGTTGCATGGATGTTTCCGCCGCCGAAGGAATGGTTGTGAGAAAGCGAACTGTAAGTCGGCCGGGAGATCCGGGAGGTTCCCCGGTTTCGTCTCTTATAGCGTGTTGTCTTGTTAAGCGTGGCTTGGTGCGTGCTCTAGACGGTTCACTCGATCCACTTGATCGAGACATTCTCCACGTGCTTGTGCTGGCTGTTGTAGCTGATCCGGAGGAGTCGTTTCTGGAACTGGATAAATTAGAATCTTGCGAAGTTTTTCGAGTGACCAGCCATGAAGATGTGCGTCGTTTGGGGTCTAAAAGACGTAAAGGTATCCCACAGTGGTGATTGTGCCTCCAAGAATCTGATCGCGACGAGCTGAAATTTTCGCTCGATGAAACTGAACTCGCTCTCTTGTGCTGTTTCTGCTGTATTTCTGCAATTTGGTAAGCGTATTGGTCTGATCGTGTACGGTGATGTGGATCGGGATTACGGTGCAAGCAGTTGAAGAAGTTCCTGGCTTGGCCGATGAACCAGTTCTTTGAAGCGTTGCTTCTGGCATTTCTATTCCCAGCTCCGGGTACGGCTCCTCCACTTTCGCTCAACAGTTTAGCACTGCAGCTACATGCTGTGGGGTGATGAGGTTGATGCTCTCGAGATGATCGATCTACCAGGCTGTTAGTATTAGCCGGAGTTTGCCTGTTACTGAAGTTAGAACTGTGTCTACACCTGCCAATACCGCGAGTCACTCTCGACTCTTCGATTGCCTTGCAAATAAGTACACAGTCCTTCTTAAACTGTTTAGTTAAGATGGCGTAGAGGAAAGGATTGCAGCAGGAATTCAGCGGTAGAATGAAAACAGTAAAAACTTTCGCTTGCTCGAGAGAAATCAACTGCAAACCAAATGCAGCCGTCAATGAGAAGAATGCGATCGGCGACCAACAGAGAAAATCAGTGAAAACCAAAAGCGCCATTCGTTTAGCGATCCTCGAATCGTTTGAATTCCATGCTTGTGAACCTCTAATGGCGCAATACATTTTAAGATAACATCCCATTAAAATGAGGAAAGCAACGCCATTGATGAACATGAGGAAAACTACATAGGCGAGACTGGCAGGACCATTTGTGGTTTCAAACGGCAAGCAAACTGCAAATTTCCGATAATCTGAGATGCCAAAGAGTGGTAAGACCGCCATGGATAGAGAAAATGTCCAGCCTATGAGCATGATGTAGCCGGCGTGCTTGAGAGACAGTCTCTTGTTGAGATGCATGGCATGTGTAATGGCGTAGTTCCTCTCCAGAGTAATGACAGCTAGAGTGAAGACTGAGAGCTCTGAGCTGAGGACTCCGAGGAAGCCGGCCAGTTGACATCCAGCTGACATCTGCCATGGGATGGCGTACATTCTGAATTCTCCCAATGTGGATGCATCCACTACAGCTAAAAAACCTGAAAATAATTATAACATATAAAAATTATAATTCTAAAAGAAGAGGCTGAACAATGGATTTATTTATTATTTTAACGCCTACAATATATCAATTACACAAATGTGCACTATCTGAAATATCTTAAACCGAGAACATTTTTTTTTTTGTAACAGTTTTTTAATTTATATTAGGAAAACAAGAAATCACACAAGTAAATCATTATCAAAAGTAGTACCTATACACATTCAGTTCAAGTTTTAAACAAATATAAACACAGCACAAACTATAGCTTGCATGCACCAGTGTTCCGATTGTGTCGCATTGTAAACTCATAATCCAAACATGTAATACATGAACAAGATATTATACTCTCAGTGGTAGTATTCTGAATCTTCTCTATCCCCTCGAGGTATTAATTTAAAGATTTTTTTAAATGCATCAACACTGCTTCATATGGCCACACTGATGATTAAACGTCAAATTCTGTATAAAACTGCTTCAAAAACGGAAATCAAATTGATACGGTTTGATTTATTCTACCTAGCTAAATGTTTTGGGGAACGCTTAAAGTCGCAATGTTTTAAATGAATATCATCATGCTTGATTTCACGTGTTTGTATATTTTTTGACGTTTAATCATCAGTGTGGCCATATTGTATTGCATATCTTGCCGAGTTTTTAAGCACCGCGCAAATACTTACATTTCCGACAATATATTTATTTTGTAGTGTCTGTAAACATCGGTCCGCAATCTGGCAACTTTGTTCAAAATATAACAGAGAAGGCGCGGTTTGAAATCAAGTTGAAATCCCATTTTAAATAAATGATCGGTTTCAAACATTTTTGTTACCAGATTACGTCCTAATATTTACCGACACTACAAAATATATTGTCGGAAATGTAAGTATTTGCGCGGTGCTTAAAAACGGGGCAAGATGAAATATATACGATAAAAATATATATACGTTAAATATACGCAAAAAGATTCAAGTAATATTATTAAATTGATACACTTTTAGATTAACTATTCGTTTTTTAGTTCATCGGGCAGTTTATTAAATATAGATTTTTTGAGTTTCGGGTATTATGGTTGTGAATATTATGATTAAATGTGTAATTTAAATTTGTGAGAGAAGAAAAGTTTAAGATTTTCAAAACAGGGTTGGTGATTTAATTAGACAACTAATTGAAATGTGCTAGAAAGAAATAAGACGGTCGATAAAATTGTTCAAAATTTCGAAAATCTATTCTATTCCCTAGTAATTTAAACAGAAAAGACATTACAAAAATTAAAAATACGACTTGTTTGTTAAGTTTCACTTTATTTTATTTAAATGATGTTAAACAGTATTTTTAAATAAATACATACGAAGTAAATAGCATTTTGATGGCAACTTAAAAATATTTTTTAATTCAAATTAATTCCGGTGTAAGAATTTTATTCCTAAATATTTTCTTCAAAAATATATGAGCATTATATAAACAAACAAAAAAGTAAAAGACTTATAAGAATTGAAAGACAAATTAAATCATGAGACTTAACACAGCGTCAATGAATCTGTTTTACACTACGGTGTGAGACACTCATATCTAAAAACACAATATTATTCCTTTCATATATATATTGTTTTGTTATAAGCATATTTAAAAAATAACGTTTTTTATTTTTAACTAGACATTTATTCAATGAATTGTGAGCCTATGTGAAAAAAAAACAATTCAAAAGATTAAAAAATATATTGAAATGAACTGATATTCAAATAAAAACATATATTTAAAAAATATATATATATACGTAGATACAACTGAAAATCAAACAATGTTTTGGGCAAATTATACAAAAAATACTAAAGGATGGGTGTGCGGCACCCAAACGCATTTTTAATCCACTTATTTAGCCCATGTGCAAAGCACTACTAAAACAACGCAAGCTTTTTACTCCAGCTACTGAATGGGAGGAAATGCGACGTTCTCAATCCTATAAGTAGTAAGAGTGTTGAAAAATGGGCCAAATGTCCGACACCTAGAATCATTGACGCCGAGTAAATAAATTTAATAAAATATGATTTTACCAAGATATACTCCCATGAAGAAGTCAGCAGCAGCTAAATTGCAGACCAGAAAGCGAGGAACATCCATCTTACTTCGGCTGAAGATTAGAACAAACACAACGGTCCCATTTCCCAACATGGCCAGGAGAAATACTACCCAAACTCCACAGCGGAGAGTCCACCAGTCAAAAAGATCTTCGCACGGTAGAAATGGGCCTAGAAATAAGAAAATTAAACTCTAGAGATAAAATTATTATTCAATATACGTGGGAACAAAAAGGGTTAACAATTACCGCAAGTAATTTTAACGGTTTTAAGAATTTTCGATTAGTGGTTTTGTATTAACATCAATTCGTAAACGCAGCAAAATGCGAAGTAAGCAAACGTCCCAAATCAGCAGATTATAGTGTTACGAGAAGATGCTGGAATAAATCATACAAAAAATGGACCTTTTGCAATTTTAGTGTGCCACAGATGGGCTCGATGGGTCTGACTGAAAAAATATTGAATATATTGATTATCGTGACGCATTTAAAAATTTGACAGTGAAATATTTCATGTTGATCCTCCCAGGAATCGAAGCCAGAACTTCAAGCATGGCAGGTGGGTACGCCAACCACTACAAGGCGTAATTTCCGCCATCCGATTATCTTTTTCAGGATTTATACAAGCACGTACGTTAAATAAAAATAAAGTTAGCACTGGTTACGAGTACGAACCTGGTAACGGAAGGCACTGGGCTCTGCGGTGGTGCTCTCCAGATTGCTGCCGGATTCCATCTTCCTCGAAATACTCGTCAGCATAGGCAGGAAGATTCCCCGGGTATGTGAAATCAGACCCGAAGGATTCCCACAACTCCCGCATTTGAGTACCGAACTTCTTGCTCAGGTTTTCTAGAAATATTTTTTCAGCATTTTAATGATATTTTAAGACAAATTTAGATTTTTACCATTAGATTTCGGATGACGGTTGTTTATTTTTAAACACGAAATTAAAAAACTATTTACTTCCGTACACAGTAAAATAAAAAAAACGGCAGATGCATTTTTTAATTACTGGTGTTCCTAAGCACGTCTGCATTTTTTTCTGCGTATTTCTGCGTTCGAAACATCTTTGATGTTGGATGGGAGATGATTCCACAGTCGAGCTCATTATGGTATGTACGTTATGAGGATACAAGTCCTTATTTTATGAGACTAAAGTCCAGTGTTGAGTTGAGACGAAATGTCGTTTAAACTAGATTGTAAACAAAAAATTTAATAATTTGGAAATCGGTAAATAGAAAAACAAACTAACTAGTTATGATTAAATAATAATAAAACATACTGAAACAATGTTTGAGTATGTCCAAATGCTTGCAGACTGGCTGGATTTCCTCCCTAGGGAGTTATTAATCTTTAAATTTGATGCAACAGAGAGGGAAAACATTTCTGAGAAAGGAATATGGAAGTCTAGGCATTTACAGGGTTTATGACCTGTCATTGGCTGGTTTAAGTGGCCACTTTACACTCTGTGTAACATTCACCATTCTGCCCATGTTTAAACATCTACATTTCCTTAACTCTTCCATCTGTTGACTTTTGTGAAGCTGAAACCTTTATCAGGTGGGTGAGATTCACCCGGCTGAACCAAATCCAAAAACTATTTTTTATACTTCATCTCATACCAACTAGTTTGAAAGCTTGTTTCTGATTTGTTTATTTAGAAAAGAATGCCTGTCATCAATTTAAATTATATTTCAGGCAAGTATTAAATATATTGTACTAAAATTAAACAAATATAATTTAATAAATATTGTGATGAGGAAGTTCAGTGGTACAAGAAATTGGATATAAAAAAAATATTTTTACGCGGCAAAAATTGCATTTGATTATAGGGCGAATTTTCTCGAAAATGTATAAAAAAAAATTGGTTTTTACAGAAATTAACTACTTTGAACTACGTCGCAATTTTATTCGAATTAACTAATGATAGTGTTGTGATAGATTTTTGGTTTCCGGAAAGTAAACTCATAAATCAGCAGAAATCAGCAGAAATCACCGACACCTCCGAACATTCTCATTAAGATACACGTTTCATGAATGTTGTCGATTTAGTATCAGTTTGAGGGCTAGTGTTAAGAAAAAAAAAGTTTAATTATTTATAATTTTAAAAGAAGAAAGATAAAATATTTATTTATTTATTTTATTTATTTATTCACACTCTTTATCAAAATACAATTCCATATTCACTTTGCCCAGCTAACAAGGGTACATACCCCGTTCCAAGCTAGGCAATTACATTTTAATATATTATAATACTTAACAAATTAATATAGAGCACAGACAAACAAAATATAAACTTATTCGGATACACATTTTGATTCATATACATACAGACATACACATATATACACACATGTATATATAAATATACACATATATACACATGTACATACACACACACGTACATACACCCATGCGCATACACATACATACATTCATAAAAACATAGACAATTTATTTATGCGAAACTTCATAGTTGTCATCTATAAATATATATTTTTTAAATTATTCTTTATTTTTTATATTTTATTTTTGACATCCAGTAAGGTTCTCCAATCCGTGGCATGCATCAACTTTTCTGACTCCCTACGACCAATGTCATGAAAGAGCGAGGTCAACACCTTCCGTAACTTGACAACACTCCCGTCTTTCCACGATTCTGGCAAAAGGTTATGGACCTTTTTGCCTACGTTATAGTGTTGTCTCGATGCCAGAACAGTGTTGACCCCTTCACTTAGTATCAGATCCCTATTAGAGTATCTTGTATTATGGTTGTGGTTGACGCTTGGGTAAATGTCTCTCTTTATGTGTGTAACCACTACCGTTCTCAATATATACTGTTGAATAATATTCAGTACTCTGAATTCTTTGAAATATATTTAAATAGTTTAACTAATGGAATTATATTATAAATATGTTGTAGATAGTGTAATATTATAAACTAACTACTAACATACACCAACGTAATAACTTGTATATACATATACTCGTTTATACCATATGATAAAAAATAAACGGGAATTTCCATGTACGTAGGTTTTCACGGTCACCGTTATCAATCTGTTTCTTCTTTTTTGGGTGATACCGTGTGTGTTGGATTTGTTCCGAAGTTTCGGCTACCATTGCAGGAGCCATCTTCAGGGTAAACTGAGACTAAGTAGCCGAAATAGTACCCGAAACGTCGGAACAAATCCAACACACACGGTATCACCCAAAAAAGAAACAAATTGGGAATTTCTAATTTGACATTTCAATCGCTTTCCCACGCTGCACCAATCGGTATCCATTTTTGTAGCCATGTTGACAGCGCTGTTTTTGTCAATCTGTCAAAGCTTGACGGTGATCGGATGCTCAATATTCATTCAGCGTCTGTTTGAGTGAGTCGAAAAATTGCTGTGTGGCCATTTTCACAATAGATAAAAAATTGGCACAATGAGCGTGTTTCAAATTCTGTGTCGCTAATGAAATTTCGTGTGCTGAATTATTGAAAATGTTGAATGAAGCCTTTGGAGAATCGTGTATGTTAAAAACACGGGCATACGAATGGTGTAAGAGGTTAAAAGACGTCCGTGAAAGCTAAGATGATGATAAACATACTAGACGTCCAGCAACGCCGAGTACCAAAGAAAACATCGAATCCGCAAAGCAAATGTGTACCAATCTAAGAGCTTGCTGTGTTATTGAGCATCTCATCATTGAGATGTTTGCGGTGTGAAACGCGTCATTGCCCTCCTCGTTCCAAAAACACTGAAGAAATGTGGAAGGACAATGAGAAACTTCATCCCTACGAGAAATTGGATACAAAAAATGTTTTCTTCTGCGGGGGAAAAATTAGAGCATTAAATTGTACCGCAAAGTTTCTTGAAAATGTACGGAAAAAATAATCAAAAATATTTTAATAAAAACGCACTACTTCGAATGACGTCACTGGTTCATATGAATCGACCTATGATCTGAGAGGTATGGAAGACTTCCGGTCTGCTTGTCGTTTCTGGACCAATTGGAAGAACTGATTGAGAATAAACGGAAATGAACCTCTGACGTTAGACGCGGAGTTATTTCAGAAATACAAAACATTAAAAAATCGTAGCGCGATAATACGATATATGAAAATTGGAAAAATAAAATTTTGGCTTAGTTTAACAGTCTATTAAAAAATTATTTTTTTTTAAACCACTGAACTTCCTCATTCGTGGATTTTACCCCACGATAAATCAAAATATTTAACGGTTCAAATTACATATTCAGAATAAGCATTTAAATTTACATTTCTAGATCAACTGTACTGTTTACAAGCAACATTTTATCGGTACACTTCGCATAATCAAAATTATTAACGTAAGTGCAAGCGACCTAAAATTTAGAATCAACATTAAATCGCCATTTCTAGACATGCCTTCTGTTTTCAAGCTTTTTCCTGGCCTTTATCCATACAGAGTTCAACCCACTATTCTGTTTTTGCTGTTTATATGCTTATCATTATTTGTAAACGCAAATAATTTGTGCGGCCAATTTATCATGTTTTGGAAAAATACCTTAATAAACAAAAAATAACCACTAACGGTACTCATCGCAAAGTTTAATTTCTAAATTTGTTGCAACAGAGAGGGAAAACATTTTTGAGAAAGGAATACGAAAGTCTAGGCATTTACAAGGCTTATGACATGTCATTGGCTGGTTTATGTGGCCACTTTACACACTGTCTAACATCTACATATTTTTCATCTGTTGACTGTTGTGAAGTAAAGGCGCTGAAACCTTTATCATGTGGTTAAGATTCAACACTTAAAACAACCAATGACAGGTCATAAGCCCTGTAAATGCCCAGACTTCCATATTACCTCATTAAAAATGTTTTCTCTCTTTGTTGCAACAAATTAAGATCTAAATAACTCCCCTGGGAGGAAATCCAGCTGCAAACATTTGGACACACTCCAAATATTGCTAAATTAACCAATTGGTAAAAGAAGAATTATAAAAATTGAAAATTGTTTTCAGGCGTTGCCTAGTAGGTGAATTGGTTCAGCCGGATGAATTGTACCCACATGATAAAGGTTTCAGCTCTTTTACTTTACAAAAAGTTAACAGATAGAAGAGTTGAGGAAATGTGGATGTTCAAACATAGGCAGAATGGTGAATGTTACACAGCGTGTAGAGTGGCAACTGAAACCAGCCAATGACAGATCAAAAGCCCTGCAAATGCCTAGACTTCCATTTTTTTCTTCTCAAATTTGTTTTCCCTCTCTGTTGCAACAAATTAAGATCTAAATAACTCCCGAGGGAGGAAATCCAGCCAGTCTGCAAACATTTCGACATATTCAAAACTTTTTTTAAATTTAATTTCAACTATTCAAAATTTCGTACAATTTTGGAATGAAATTTTATTACAATATATTTTTTAAATAACAAGGGTTTTTTGCAAGTAATGAAAATAAAGTTTGAATTGATATCGGCAAAGCGGGTAAAAAAATTAGACTTTCGTATGAATTAAAATTCTACATTTTTTTGCAAAAAATAATCTTTAATTTTAGTGGTAATTGGTAATGGCATAGTCGTCTGAAAATAGCAAATACCAAAAATACTTCGGATTTCTGAAACCACCGGCAGGTAACCGAAAGCGCTTGTTAGATAAATATCTAGAACCACGGCATTACAATTAAATTTGCCAGCGTAAAAAGCATTCAGGGTAGTTTGTAATTCAAACCCTTGACATTTCAGTTTTATATAATTAACTATTTTTAGACTGTAGTTGAAGTCACCTCGCGTGTCCGCCTACATAACGTGTCATATTGGATCACTGTTAGTTTGATTGTAATATATATTTTTAAATTAGTCAGAATTATAAAGTTACAGAAGGATGTATGTATCATTTTATCCAGTGGAAATTTCTTTGAAGTGACACATTAGATACTCTTATTTTCCAGTAATGCTCAGCTTACAGGGTCGCTGGCGCTGTGGAGAAGATTATCCGCCTCGACGATTATGGCATGCAGAGAGAGTTCAGTGATTTAATTCATTTTTTTTATTTGTTAATACACTATTAAACTAAACCCAATATTTAATTTTTATATATTGTATTTTATCAACAACTTTTACTTCACAAACATCAACAGATATATGGAAGGTTTTTGAAAATAGAAAATTTTTATTCTTCTTCTTTTACCAATTAGTTAATTCAGCAATGTTTTGAGTGTGTCCAAATGTTTGCAGACTGGATTTCTTCCCAGGGAAGTTATTTAGATCTAAATTTGTTGCAACACAGAGAGAAAACATTTTTTAAAAGGTAATATGGAAATCTAGGCATTTACAGAGCTTATGACCTGTCATTGGTTGTTTTAAGTGTTGAATCTTACCCACATGATAAAAGTTTCAGCACCTTTACTTCACAAAAGTCAACAGATGTAAATGATGTGGATGTTAGACAGTGTGTAAAGTGGCCACTTAAACCAGCAATTGATGCCTAGACTTTCGTATTTCCTTTAAAAAAATATTTTCCCTCTCTGTTGAAACAAATTTGGGAATTAAACTTTGCGATGAGTACCGTTAGTGGTTATTTTTTGTTTATTAAGGTATTTTTCCAAAACATGATAAATTTGCCGCACAAATTAATTGCGTTTACAAATTGTGATAAGCATATAAACAGCAAAAACAGAATAGTGGGTTGAACTCTGTATCGATAAAGGCCAGGAAAAAGCTTGAAAACAGAAGGCATGTCTAGAAATGGCGATTTAATATTGATTATAAATTTTATGTCGCTTGCACTTAACTAACTAAATAACAAACACTTAACTAAATAAGTTTGATTGTACAAAGTGTACCGAGAAAATGTTGCTTGTAAACAGTACAGTTGATCTAGAAATGTAAATTTAAATGCTTATTCTGAATATGTAATTTAAACCGTTAAATATTTTGATTTATCGTGGTGTAATATTACCTTCTCTGAAATGTTCTTCATCTCTGTTATAATACGTTAATATTGTATTTTATTTGATTTCAAATTTAATTTACTTACTTCGAATACAAATAGATGTACAGGTTAAATGAATATAAATTAAAACTAAAACAAATGTATACGTAGTAGAGCCTGCCATACAATAATATGTATTCACTAAATTATACTACAATAAAGCGACGGTGGTTTAAACTATGTAAAGAACTAGCGGAACCGACAGACGTTGTCCTGTTCGAACGTTGGTTTGCCTGTTATTAGCTTGGAAAAATTCTCTTCATTGATAAGTAATTTTAATCGTAATTTTCCACTCTCACTTTCCTTCAATCATCCTTTACCACTCCTTATCAATTTCCTTATTTTCCTTTCCACTATCTCCTTGTTTTGTCCATATTTATCTTATTATAATATTTAGTATATTTATTATTTATATAGTTTAAACTTCAAGCCGTCGTCGCTTTATTACAGTATTATTTAGTGAATACATATAATTGGATGGCAGGCCCTACTATGTATACATTTTAAATATATATATTTTTTTAAATATTCTTTTAACCTGTACATCTGTTTGTATTCGAAATAAATAAAATAAGTAAGTACATATATACTTGTTTATGGTTGAGTTCCAAAACATATAATAATTCATTTTCAAATGTAGAATTCTTTTTGTAAATGTCAAATTTGGCTCTTTTCACCAACAGGGGTGCACTTTATTCATAAATGCAATTTTTTAAAATGTATTAAATGTCAGTTTATATTGTTTTAGTATTACCAAAAATCCAGTTAAATGAAATAAATAGGATAAAATTATAATGCATGTAAGAAAAAAATCTCATTGGGATCCATAAAAAGCGAATGTTTGTAAACATTCAAAAACAAACTTTTTTTGACAGAGAATACAAGTTTTGTCTTTTTTCTTGCATTTAATCATTAAATCAAATGCAATTTTCAATTCCTACCATCATTCTCCAATCATCCTTCACCAGTCCTTTATCAATTTCCTTCTTTTCCTTCTAACTATCTCCTTGTTTTGTCCACATTCATTTTTTTTATATGCATAGCATATTAATTATTTGTATAGTTTAAACCGTCGCGCGTCATCACTTTGTTGTAGTATAATTTAGTGAATACATATTATTGGATGGCAGGCCCTATTATGTACACATTTTTTTTGGTTTTATTTACACTAATTTAACCTGTACATCTGTCCGTATTCGAAATAAATATAAAAATTGAAAACCAAAATTTTTTGGCTTTCTAGTTTAATAATTTTAATAAAAACAATAAAAAAAACACCGAACTTCTTCATTTGCACGAGGCAATCTCTACCGGCTACCTCTGATGCTTCATTACTTATCTGACAATTAAAGAGTCTGCAAATGGCCCATGACCTAAGCTCGTTACGAGGAGCGCATTTGGGCAAACCGCAGTAGAGCTCAGGATCCATCGGAGCTGCCTCAGCTCCCAGCCTTGCCAATTCATCAGCTGCCTCGATGACGTCGAAGTTTGAGTGTCCAGAAACTACGTTAGCAAATGAAAATCTGTGTATGATGTAAACGATATAAACGAGTGAATAATTGGTTCGTACCGTATTGCGGCCACATGTCGGTCAGGTTGCCCGTCCAGAGGCTCGTATCGAAGTCAGTGTCCGAAGGGAAGATGACCTCCTCCCGCAGGGGTGGTGCAGACAACCCAGCACCAGTTCCGCTAGAGCCGTCCACCAGGGGAACAAACGCGCAGCAGTGGTAGGCGTAAGACAAAACTAGAGTCTAAAAAGGAGGATGAAAAAACATGAAATATCCCACGTTATTACAGAGAGAGAAATAGAGAAATATATATATATTGCACCACAACAGGCCAGGAGACCTAATTACAGTGGTGAATTACATCACAGAATACCCAGGCTTGAGAAAAATCCCACTTATTTTTTTGTGTTATCACCGGGAATCGAACCCGGAACCTTCAGTGTGAGAGTCAAGCGTCTTGACCACTACACTATGGAGGCCGCCATTAGGCATTACCTCAGAGTGTACATAATGTTGTACGGTACTGGTATTTTTGATCGTCATAATAGAAGTCGATTTATTTACGCGTCTACTCAAATAGTTGCGAAGGTTTTCACGGTCACTGTTATTAATATGTTTCTTTTTTGGGTGATACCGTGTGTGTTGGATTTGTTACGACTATTTGGCTACCATTGCGGGAGCCATCTCTAGGGTAAACTGTGTGTTTTGTAGAAAAAAATATTTGTTTACGCACTAGTAATTAGGAGTCACCGTGACACGGTACAAATTACTAGTAGGTACATAAACACACATTTTTTTCTACAAAACACACAATTTACCCAGAAGATGGCTCCTGCAATGGTTGCTAAAACGTCGGAACAAATCCACACACGGTATCACTAAAAAAAGATTGAATCACTACTCGTTTGTTTTTATGCCAGATTATTATTATCTGAGAGTAGCTACTAAATAAATAAAATAATTAAAAATCAATTCATCTTAATTTTACCGTACCGTATTTGTACAACTGGCTAATGAAGATATGTTTTGCGGACGAAAACAAGGAAAAACCCTGATTTTTAAATATTCTGTTTTTACGAGGGAGAAATATAGTATCATGTTAGCATACCTGAACCCTTGGAAAGGTCTCTGGCTGATGAAACTCCTTGAGAAAAGGATTGTTAAATGTCTTCAGGTGAAGAAGCCGCTGGAGTCCACTTGGTGGAAGATGAGGAAACGCATTGTTGCCCAAATTCCTTATGAAAAATATATCATTTTAGTATGCTGAGTATCACATACATTAATATTCAACCGTAAAATGTCAGTATTGTGTTAAAATTATCGTAGACAAATATATTTACCAGGGATTTTTAAAACGACAACTTAATACAATACAGTAGATCAGAAAAACAAGTTTTGGAAATAATCTATAATATTAACAATACTTTTAATTCGTCTAAATTTTTGTAGACAGGGACATTTTTTATTATACTTTTATATATGGGAGTTGCATTTATCATTTACCTGGCTTATAAACATTTTTTTTGAATCTGTAATGAATGGTAAATTATTTTTTACTGGATTTAACTCCCCAGGGAGCCGTTAATATTTACATATAACAACAGAGATGAAGAACGTTTTAGAAAAGATAATATAGAGGTCTAGCCAGTCTATCGTAAATATTTAAAAATAAATTTATAATGCTGTTTAGTCGTTTATTTAAAGCACATGGCCTTAAAAAGTAATTAAAACTTACAAATCTTCAATTTTCGAAATAGGCAGAAACGCATCCGGATGAATGGTCGAAATTTTGTTATCTTCCATGTCCCTGAAAAAAAGAATAATCGCATAATAAATACTTCTTGGACTAATAAAAATATTAACGGGATGTATTTTAATTTAAAAAAAATATTTTACATAGGCATACAACGATTTTACAGTATGGAATTATAAAATGGGAAATGTGCCATAAATTATAATTTCCATTCTCTATTAATTTGGCAAAAAAGCACGGATATATTTAGTGTAGGACTATAGAACAAACCTTTTGAACCTTTTTAAAAGATGGTGAATGGTAATTATATTTATGTATTTATACATTTCGTAATATATACAATTTTTTTGTTTCACTTTGCCCGGCTGTATGAAACAGTACTTACGCATTTCTTGTTATATTACTTTTAAATATTTAATTATTTAATTTGTTATGAACATTTATTCTCGAATTGTTTTAACATTCTACTAATTATGTTGTATAATTTTTAGGTTCCTTTTTTTTTATAAATCTTGTATGATTTTTAGGTTTAATTTTTTTCATAAATCTTGGGGAAAAGGAAATTTATATTTATTAAAAAAAAAATATTAAGCGAAATATGTTGGTTTTATAATTTTTTGTAAAAGGCAGATTTACCGTTTATGTTAATAAAATTTAAAAAAATCTATAATGCATTAATTTAATTTGGTATTTAAAAACTTTTGACTAAATACAGTAAAATTAATTAAAAAAAACCTTATATAATACAAGTTTTTAATCTAAGAAGGTAAATTTTTCCGAAAACCAAGATTTCTCTTTGATTTAAGCGTGCATAGGTGTAACTCAAGTACAACACAAAACCATTGTTCCTTCGGGGAATATAAAAAAAATTAAAAAAACCTACCAAATTTTAAAAATTTAAAACATAAATGAATTCATAGTTAAATTTATGAACCATACAAAACCCACTCAATCATGATTTCCAATATGTATTTATGGATTCATGTTAAAGAATACATTTTCAAGAAATTACAAAAAAAAAGACTGCAATAAAAATTGTAAAACGAACTCCCCCTGTAAACATAAACATCTTGCTCCACTGTAGAGGTAGAAACGTTAAACATAATAAAGTGTGTTATTTTTATTTAATACTAGTCTCAAGTCTCAACTCAACACAAGACCTTTGTTCCAAGGAGTTGAGACTTGTGTCCCAATAAATGTAAAGAAAATTATAGTAAAAATTAAAGGGGTTCGAACTGTCAGTAAGGTCGCGCTGAGTCACATCTTGCTGGAGGGTGTGATTTTATAAAATGCTGTAAATTGTAGTCAATAACTTAAAAACCGGATTTTTTAAAGGAAATTCGAGCGTTTATTAAAGAAAATCTTGTGGAATTCTATTATTCAAAGTATTGTCCGTCGGAAGTTACAACATTTCCCTATCTTTCTGGCAATTTGCGGATGCCATCACAAAAAAAAACGATCATCTTTTGAATCAAAGACGAATCGAGCCAATTTAGGATGCCTTGGACTAAAGTAAAGCGTGTTCTGGAAAGTGCATTCTGCATCGATCGAAACAAATGGAAGTCAGAAGGCGCCAGATCTGGACTAAATGGCGGGTGGGCCAGAACTTCCCATCCGCTATTTTCCAAACAGTTTTTAACGGGTTGAGCAACACGTGGCCGAGCGTTGTCATGTTGGAAAATCAATGTGTCGTGTCTGGTCTCCCATTCTGGCCGTTTTTGCTTCAATTTTCTCCTTATACGAATCAGTTGTTGTCGGTATAGCTCTCCAGTAATGTATTTACCCGGTTTTAGAAGCTCATAATACACAACTCCCTTCTGGTCTTCATCTTAAAACTTTTTCGGCTGTCCAGGCCGCTCTTTGTCTTTGATATCCGTTTGTTTGTCTCAAAGTACTGTGATTTTGCAAGAGTATGTTTGCCATACAATTCCACGAGCAAACAATGATTTTCAACTGCAGTTTTTTTTTTCAAAAAAGGAACCCAGAAAAACATCCCGCAAATGCTGTTTTTACGCAAATTTTCAAAATTTTCCATGATTGTAAAAATTATGATGCCCTCAAACAAATCAAACATCGTTGACTGATTTGAAGAGCTACAAAATGACAGATATGTATTGACAAATCATTGGATTTGCTACAGCTCATACACAAGTCTTGACATCTAAAGCGCTTAAAATATAGCTTGATTAAAATGACAGCTGCCAAACTAATGTCAATGGGGAATTACTGATCACTGATCATGTACCGATCAAATCGATTTTATTAGTTTTTTCATGCAAACATGAAACTCTGTTTATGAAAATTGATATAAAAACACAAAAACAAGCCTATTATAGTGTGTTTAAGACAATTATTTACTAAAAAATACGTTTTTTCCACGAACAACAAATGAATTATTTTTTTATCCGATCGATTTACATTGATCAATTTGTCACATGTCTAAGATTTTTGCAAAATGACGTAACCTTGTAAGAACATCGTTTATAATTAGGTTTATTTACGTTTTTTTTAAGTTTAAAAGCTGATTTAATATAATTATGTTGATTTATATGTCAAGCATCGTATTAAAAAAAAAATAACATGCAAGATACGAATGATTTTTAGAGTGTCAATATAAATCACTCCGTAGACATTCCTACAAAGTTATGTCGGCACTTTTGCTGACAATTGTCATAATCGAGCTATATTTTAAGGAATATAGCGTAAAATTCCTGTTTTTAAGTTATAGACCTAATATATCCCCTTTTTCCTATCGTAAGCCTCTAAAATAGAGGCTTAGCGGGTTATTCCCTTTAAAAAAACATATTTTTGATGGTCAAAATGAGTTCTTAAGAAAAAACATAATATTTTAGAGAAGCAATACGTTTATCATGCGCAGTATTGGTTTTATTATTTTTTCTAAAAAAGCGATTTGGGTAGTATGACTATACTTATTAAGATATGTGTTTATTTGATTTATATTGACTACGATACATCAAAATTAAGATGCCGTTTAGTTAATAGGCTGCAAATAAATATCTTCCGGCGGAAAATAACGGAATAAATTGGTTTGTTATTACTGAATCGGATATCCGCAAGTGATGTATCGTTACGGGAACGGATGACCGGACACAGAACCGGATGGGACAAAGATGGCTGTACAACCGGCATTTGTAACACTTCGGAAATGATGAGTTATATTGGAATGGAGGAAATATATTGCTGGAACAGAGATTTATGGAGGGAAACACAAATATTATAGGCAATAAAAATATTCTCCAAGTTATGTTCCGAGAATGACCGATATCTTGGTTTGCCGATAAAATGAGTTACTAGACATAAAATGAACTGTACGGGGATGAACTTTCTGAATTTATTTATTTATGAATGATCAAATGATTAAGATTTATGTGTAAACGAATCTCTTTTCGAGAAAATTTTACGTATGATGTTAACTCATAAATTCATTACATCCAATAATTTATTACATCCTTAATTGTTTTAATTCTGTATTTTTTATCAACTTATTTTAATGTTCTGTTTTATTGTTAACTATCGTAATAAGTATTTTTTCTTTTCTTTATTGTTAAGATACATTAGTTAATACTGTATAATATATCATAATGTATTAATTTGATAACTCATTGTTAATACTCACTCAAAAGTTGATAACTCATCAAATCACAACTTTTTAGTTTCAAAATTATTTAAATATCAACGTATTTCTATATTACAATATTTGAGTTTGTCCAAATGTTCATAGACAAAATACTGGATTTCACCCCCTCGGGGGTCATTAAGATTAACAAATTACATCAGGGATGGAGAATACCTTAAATAAGGGAATATAGAAGTCAAGGCATTTACAGGGCTTATGACCTGTCAAGTGTGTAAAGTGGCCACTTAAACCAGCCAATGATATATTTCAGTATATAAGGATTTTTATTTTTTATTTTTAACAAATTACGACAGGGATGGAGAATACCTTAAATAAGGCAATATAGAAGTCAAGGCATTTACAGGGCTTATGACCTGTTATTGGCTGGTTTAAGTGGCTACTTTACACACTGTGTAGCATTCACAATTTTTGCCTATGTTTGAACATCCATATTTCTTCAATTATTATTATTTTTATTTTATTTTATTAACTTAAACGGCAAATCTGCCTTTTACAAACATTTATAATACTAACATATTTGGCTTAATACATATATATATATTTTTTAAAACATAAATTTCCTTATAGTCCAGATTAGTACTGGGCATAAGACATTTTTTTAAAAAGAGTCATTGACACATTTCTGGTCATGCGGCTACAATAGGAGATCCCAGCAGAATGCTCGTACGAGGTTTTCCTGTTATTTGAATTATTTCATTCCAAAAACACGTACGACGTTTGCTCAGAGGCCTTTCTCTTTTGTGGCCCCAAGAGTGTTCTATGTTCTGGATGAACATATCAAATTCTTCAAAACGAAAACCATTTCGGAAAGAATGTAGAAGCCTAATTTTTTTCTAAGGGAGGAAGCCATTGCAAGAGACTGCTACGAGATATTGCATAGATTTATATACTATTAAGCGAGTTGTCCAGATGCCCTTTGAAATATATGTTTGTTTATGTAAAAAATAAATAAATTATTGTTGCTTTTATTTAATAATGTACATGCTTTCATTTTCCATTATGTTGTGTACCAACTCAACACAGGGCCTTGGCCTCATAGAGTTTGGGATACGTTTTTATTATGTTTTTTGTAATATGCATGTATTTGTATGAATAAAATAAATAAATTTGGCAGTCAAATGGCAAAATCTGTAATTTTTCTGTTTTTTAGTTTTCAAAAGTTTTAATAAATGTTTCAGTAAATACAGATAGAAAAAGACAGCATTATTTAGAGTAGTAATTTATTATTGAAAAACAACACTAAAATATTTTTGTTCGTGGATAAAATATTTAAAATTGATTCGTATTTCAGCTCTCCTGAGCGTTTTTGAAAATTACAGATTGTCCCGTCTGCCATCTGACTACCGAATCATGTACAAGTCACAGACCATAAAATGATAATTTTTATACTTACAGGACTTGAAGTCTGTGAAGACCTTGGAACGCTTCCCTGGGTATGGCCTGGATGGAATTGTGAGGAAGAAGCAGATCGTGAAGTTGGCTAAGGGTCTTAAACAGTTGTCCATCTATGGAACTGATGCTATTAGACGTCAAATCCCTATGAACAACATCATAGAATATCATTGTATTTTTATATTAAAAATATGTAATAATTTTCAATGAAAAGTAAATTATGTATTTTTTGAGCAATTGGCTATATTACGGATAGTGATTAGTAATTTTTATATTGTGTAGATTTACTGATAAATTTAGGTTGTGTATATTTTGTAATGATCGTATAACAACGGTGCATGTGATTTTCTTCAATTGTACAATAGAGCTGTATAATTTATTTTTTTTATCGGAAAGAAAGTCAATTTCGCTTTTTGCACATCGTGATTCACATATAAGTGTAATTTAAGTACCGACGAAGAGACGGGTACGTCTCGAAACCGGAAAATAATCAAATATTTACTTAATTAAAATATTTTATCACAATATTATTTTTTTAAATTTTAATTAATATTTTTTTCATAAGGGTAAAGACAATAGTTTATTTAATAATATTTTAATGAATTTAGATACACGGGTAGGCTCTTCTTATATCAACGGTCTTCAGCATTTTAATGATATTTTGAGACAAATTTTGGATTTTTACCATTATATACAATTCACGGACCAACTTTGAAATGCACCCACCTATACCCAGGATACATAAGTATGGAAATGAATTAGAACGAATACTCGACATTTTTAATATAAATTCTGTTCATGAATTAAAACGTATTTTCACTCGTTATTTTTTAGAAAAGTAATGGATTTATTAAAAAATATATTATTAAATTTTAATTTGTTTCCTGGAATACGTGATTTTTTATTTCTTTATTTTAACATGTTAGACATAATTTAAATTGTACATTGGTGGATTTATTGCCAAATGGCAACTTCTTCCAACCAACTGATGATGATGATTTCACTAAATAAAGGTATTATTTAGTTAGTTTAAGTTTATTTTTAGTATTTATTTTATTGCTCAAAAAACTTATATTTTTTTAAGTACTAATGTTGTATTTTTTTGAAATTATCATTATCTAGTTATTCTCAACTTTACTGTGTTATAGTTATATTTAGAACATACAATTTTCTCGTGGTTATTGTTACCTTTTATTTAGAGATGTTTTTTTTTTTACTTTTTTGTATTACATGTTCACTATTTTTTTTAGTTTTAATTATTCTATTATTTCAAACTATGTACAACATGATTATTGAGCACTACTGCGATTATTTCTGTAAATTGTTATTTTTTTGTGAAAGGGTCTTTGAACCGTTGACGTATAAATAAATACAAAATTATCCTCGTATTTTCTCTATGGATAGTCACACAAGAGCAGTGATTATTTTTGTACTATAGATATTAAGTTTGTTTTTTTGATGAATTGTGTCTTATAGGATCTAGAACCACTCGAAAAACCGGCGTAAGTATAGCCTGTGAGCTCGCCAATACATGACAGATGACATTAACATAACCATAGAAAAACATAGCAGTTGAGCTCTCAGAAGTAAAGCAACGTGAATGCAGCAATGCTTGAACTACATGTCAATAATATTCTAATAATAAATAATATTATTTGGCCATACGGAACTTTAAAGCACACCTTGGTTTAATTACTAATAGTATTTTATCGGTTAGGTAGGTGTATTTAAAAAAAATGTTGCGTACCTGAAAAAAGCACAAATAATTATGTTTTTGTAAATGATATCAGTAGCAACACTCAGAGAGTGGCTTTGTGACGTTTTGACATTTTTTATAAGAAATTCATGGCGTAGCCGAAATACTGTTATAAAAACGAGGATGTTTTTGTTGATTGACGTTAGCAGGCGCTACCCAGGGCGACTTTGTGACGTGAGAAATTATTTAAAAAAAGAGATTCATGGCGTAGCCGAAATATTGTAATTAAAACGAGGATGTTTTTGTTGATTGACGTTAGCAGGCGCTACCCAGTGGGCGACTTTGTGACGTGAGAAATTATTTAAAAAAAGAGATTTATGGCGTAGCCGAAATATTGTAATTAAAACGAGGATGTTTTTGTTGATTGACGTTAGCAGGCGCTACCCAGGGGCGACTTCATGACGTGATGAAATTATTAATTTAAATATTTTTTTTCATTTTACATAGCGTAGCCGAGATAAGAAATTGCGTGGTGTTTCGAAATTTAACCGTGTAGGTAGCCGCCTAGTTACAATATTATTTTTGTATTTGTATAACTCCTGTTTTATAATGTTTATGTATTTATCGCTATAAGAATTAAACTAAAGATAGTTTTTACATTTAATCGCTATCCGTTTTTTAAATTATGTTTGTAACACTCAGTCATATTTATTTTTCAAGTATTCAATGTTATTTTTGCATTTTAATTAATATTGTTAATATAAAGCGTATTTTTATTTATTCGAATTTACTAGACTGTTTTTATTACAAAAAATAAAAATGCATATTTCTCTATGTATTTTTCTGTTATAAACAATCTATTAAAATAATACACATCAAATTTCCATTGTCTGTTGATTTTATTTGCAATCTTCTTTTTTTTCGATGGTTAAAACTCTAGGAAATTCAAAGACAATAAAATTTTTACTGTCACATATTGGCGAGCTCACACGCTATACATAGCCCGAAAAACCCTTAGAACCGCTCAGTTCTATCTGCAGTCTTCGGTCGTACGGAATATATAAAAATGATAAATTATTTTGAAAAACAGAAAAAAACCCGACCAGGAAAATTTCATTCTGATACTCATTCTATTTAGTAAAAAAACATCGATATCGGCTCAGTTTTGAGGTGCGAAAAACGGGATAGCGAACCGTTGATTTTGTCAATATTATTTAGGTAAAATAAGTCCTCGTGCAGTTGTATTTTTTGCATAATATCGGTGGGGCGTCTGCGAGAGAGCGATAGCAAAACTATGTTCAAATACCCTATTCATTAAATTTCTCTGTCACTAGATTACCTTTTAGTTATCTCAGTGATCCTAATAATTACCATTTTTTTATTTCTACAATAAATAATAATGAATGCAGATCAAAAAAATTCACTTACAAATTAAAATGACAATTATATAAAAAAATACCCCTTTTCGGATTAAACATGCTAAAAAACAACCACTCATGGCAATATAGCTTAAAAAGCCTAACTTCTTAAAAAAACGACGATAATGCCTGCATGCTGTCGCTGATTTCCCTTTTGAATGTATTATTATTCAAGTTAAATATATCACTCGCATTGGCTCCAATAATATTATTAATAAACTTGTTTAAACAAGTTGCAAATTCTATGAATGCATGATTTTTTTGCTGCATTAGTGCATGCATCGGTGCGGTGTAGTAAAATAATTTGGTACGTTTAAAAGGTACATGGCAATTAATTAAACTCAATAAGTTGGGGCAGTCAGTAATGCCATTTAAAAGCTTCAATAGAAACATTAAGTCAGCAATCAGTCGTCTATTATCCAAAGAGTTCATTATAAAATGTATTCTCGCTTCATTATAATTATTGAATTGGTAATTATTTCAGAATTCTGAATGCTTTATAAATTTTTTTCAGGGTATTTACATCTTTAAACATTTAAGTGACTCTAGTGACAAAACCTAACATTTTGAATGCATCACCCGTAATACGCCAATGAGCTTTTTAGAGTTTTCAATGAGCTTCACAATATTATTTTGTATGAAAGAAGCTCTTGTGATACGCAATTTGTCTGTGGTCATAAATTAATAAAGACCATAACGAAATACGAAAAAGGCTCTTGGGGTATAAAATCAATTTTAAACTATTGTTACAAAATTAGGTGAAAGATTAAATAAAATTTTGACTTACAAAACACGTAGATCTCTGCAGTGGGTAAGTTCTGGTACTTTTGTGAGGCGGTTGGATTTCAAATCTCTGTAAAAAAAAAACATTTTTGTTTATGTTTTGATATGAATAAATAAAGAAAATAATAAATTTTATGTTTGGAGAACTAACTTTGTGCTTATTCATTTTAATAAAATAAATAAAAACAACTTTGTTTTTAACCACTTTTTTTTCCCTATCGACCTGTTGTGTATCTGTTGAACAGCCTACCGAGAGAGGTGGATCTTTTCCGTGCTGGGATTACCAGTTTTAGACTCTTCCTCTCTAATAATGTATCATAATGTGTATTATTGACTTATTCGTCATTGTTAACCATTGTGTTTATTTTATTTATTTATTTTATTTATTTAATTTTACAATACGCCCAAGGGGCATTTACAACAAATATACAGTTAAGTACAAACATAGTGCGTAAAAATTTAAAAGATAAACAATACATTTAGAAACAATAAGAAGCATACTGCCATGCAAAATAAAAAGTGAAACTTTACATAGTAAAAAAGAAAAAATAATTTTATATGGATATAATAAAAGTAATTGAATTAAAAAGCAAATTGTAAGTAACTTGTACAGAATTCAAACAAAAAAATAAATACATTTATGGACTATATGTTGAATCTTAATAATCTATTGTTTTTTTTAAACATGTTTTTGTAATTACATGATAATGTAATTAGTCACTAAATAAATTTTATATTATTCGGAATTTTTACATCTACTACATAAAAATAAGTAAAAATATATTAACAACACTAGAACCAATTAAAAAAATCTATGTTAATCTTATACTACTCGTATAATGCTATTTTGAATCGACTCCAAGTTCTCGGCAATTTTTTACTTAAAGTATAGCTTATATAAATCAACTCTATTCAATCATTTCAAAGATGATGAACGGTAATTTTCATTTTTTAGATTAAAGTGCTTTTTATGTTTACTTTTGTATGGGTACTATTGTGTACCATATTTACGTGTATACTTATTTTTTAAATTACTTTAATTTTCATTATTATTATTTTTTTTTTTGAGACACAAGAATTTAATTGTTTAAATTTATTTCAACAGAGACGGAAAACATTTTTGAGAAGGTCTTTTGAGAGGATCTCAAAAATGTTTTCCCTCTCTGCTGAAATAAAATTAAATATGAACAACTCCCTAGGGAGGAAACCCAGCCAGTCTGCAAGCATTTGGACATAATCAAACATTGTTGAATTTTATTGAATTTAATAAATTTTTATTTTGTACCTTTTAAAAAAATATATATATAAATTATTTTCCTTTTAAAATTTTATTTGCGCAAATTGTTTAATTATTTTTTTATATCGATATTTGTTTTTTATACAAAACTGCTGTGTTATATATATAGTATTTATGTTAAATAATACTTTTATTATTAATTTTTAAGATTTTCACATTATATTGAAATATTTATCTTATTTTTAATATGTATCTTTTTAAGGTAAAAGGCACTGCGTGCCGTGTATATTAATAAATAAATATCTTTGATGGGCGTACATAACTGCAAAAGTGCACTTTTCGGGAGGGAAAAAAAACGTTATTATGAACCCAATGAGGAACTTCAGCGCTACGGGAAATTGGATACAAAAATGCGCGCCGTAAAAATTAGAGCATGAAATTGTAAGGTAAAATTTCTTAATAATGTACAAAAAATAAAAACCAAAACGCACTACTTTGAATGACGCCACTGGTTCATATGAACCGTCCAATGATATGAGGGCTTTGAAGGATATTCGGTTTGGTCACCGTAAACGAACCGATATGAAGAATTCTCATAGAACAACCTCTGACGTCACACGCGGAGTTATTTCAGAAAAACAAAACTTTAAAAAATCACAACGCTGATAATACTATAAATAAAAAAAAACTGTTTTTGGCTGAGTTTAATATTCTATTAACAAACAAAAAAGACACTGAACTTCCATATTATTCAGCCACAGAACTCATATTTTGCAAAATGGGTTATTATTTACAGATAATTTCATTTGTGTAACAACATTCAAGTAATTTGTACAAATAACAGAAATATTCCAAATATACTTCTTGAACCATTAAAGATGGGACAGAAATTTGTCTACTTTTACTTCAAGAACTAACTAATACTATTTGTACTACTCAATGAATGATAAAAATGAGTCTACTCATATTACTGAGACCATCTTTTACTATTTGTGCTACTGAAAATATGACACAAATGTGCTTACTTGTTTTATTGAAACCAAAGTTTAATAAGCACAATGTTGTTTATTTATGTTTTGAGTAGCCATCGAAGTGTATTGTTAATACAATTGATGCAGACATGTAAATCACAAATTGAACCAAAATACATTACTCTTATGTCCGTCCAAAAAAGATATAAGAAAAGAGTTTAAAAAATTGTTTTGTGCGCGACGTACGTATTTGCATACATTGTAATTGGCAGTAGTGCTGTATTGTACATTTAAATAAAAAAAAAAATAAAAGTAAAGATACGTTTCTCCATCAACCGCCTTCGGAGGGTCGAGTTATCCGTCGTAATCTGTCAGGGGGAATATGGGTTCAATCCCAGCGAGACAAATAGAGTAAACCGGGAGAAGATTGCGTCTCCGGACTATGGACATGCCCCGCTGGCATCAGACTGACAAACAAATTAATTACAACACAAATTACGAGGGGAATCCCAGTCCGAAACGAGGGGCGGAAATAAAGGTTGAGAAAAATATAGAACACTTTTGGGTGTTGATTCGAATTCGGCAGGTTTTTCAAACAAATAATAAATAATGATATTCTATTATGAAAATTTTCTGTGTTCGGGAGGATGAAATATTCAGTTCTGTTCGTTAAATCAAATCATCGGTGTACCAATGCAGTGCCCTATGCATGGAAGAGGGATGGTGATGCTGGCGATGTGAATTAGAACCAGAACCCTGAATGAGTGTTTGCAATATCAGGGTTTTTTAATAACATTTTTAAAGTAATAAAGGTCTATAAAATACTGTCAAATAAAAAAATATTTATAGCTTATTATAAGTAGCATAAAAAATATTATTAAATCTGGAATTTTCGATTCCTGCAAAAACGGCCATATCATTGGCCACGCCCCTAATACGTCACGATTCATGTTTATTTATTCCCGACCATTCAAACTTGTTTAGAACATTGTCACGAATCTCGACCCCACAACTATCAAGGTCAAACATATCGCGTTTTTCTAGCGACGTATTAAAAAAAAAAACTAAATATTCAAACATTTCTCCACAACATCCATATTGATTTTGAAAATACTTCATTATTCTAAATACATTTAATCGTTGTTTATAGCATGTGATATTTCTCTACTCGATGGTTCTGCTTTCCGTGTGAATAGTGCAGTATCCCAGTTAAGACATGTTTTTGAGAACAACCCAGTACCATAAAATAATATAATATTGTTTTTTACGTAGTTTCATTACTATGCATGTCATTACTATATGCCATGAATCAAAAGAAAGGAAAAAACTGAGTGAATGTCTATGCTTTTTTATTTATATCACTACAGAGATGGGTAGAATTTTTGTTTCAAGATTATGGATATTCGAGCGTTTACAGGGCTTATGACCTGTCATAGGTTGGGTTCAAGTGGCCACTTTTTTTTACTAATATATATACACATACCAAAAATAATATTGTGTAAAACAAGATCTGGTCAAAAAATTAAGTAAAAATAAATTGCAGAGTCATCTGCAGGCGATTACTAGTAATTAATTTAACTCGGATAGAGTCTTAGCTACATAAATAAAGTAATTTGCTTTAATACTTAACCTCAATATCAAATACATAGATGGCGCTCCAAACGCGCTAGCGAAAGCTTTCCTTGTTTCATGACATATATACAAAAACCAAAAATGTCACCGATATGGATATTCGCTAATAAGCGGAATGGGGAATGTTGTAGAACCTACATAAAAGTGGCCACTTGAACCCAACCTATGACAGGTCATAAGCCTTGTAAACGCTTGAATATCCATAATCTTGAAACAAAAATTCTACCCATCTCTGTAGTGATATAAATAAAAAAATATACCTACTCCCCCTTGGGATAAAACCCAGAATTGTGTGTGTATAAATATGTAAATATATATACACATACCAAAAATAATATTGTGAATGACTGTGTTTTCACATAAAGATTAATATTTAAATTTAAATGATAAATTAAACACAAATAAAACCAAGTTAAAGATTATTATAAACTGAAAACCTAGTTACTGCAGTTTTGCTTCTTAGATTTCATAGTTTCTGAAGGAATATTTATACCGTGAGTAAGACTAAAATAAAGATCCCCTTTTTGTTATTCCGAACCTGAATTTAACAAAATGTCGTCAAAGATGCTCGATACTGCACTCATCGTAAAGACGGCAGGGCTCCTCTCAAGTATTTTTAAATATATGATTGTTTTTCTTGCTTTTTACAATAAATGTTACAAATACAAAATACACAAGTACGTTAATAAAATATTAATTGATTTATTCAAAAACTTTATTTACATATACAGTTTATATTCATATGCTTAAGGCAATTTCTCCCTACCTACCCAAACCGTTCAATTTGAGAAAATCAGTGGTATATGAACACATTGTTGGTTTAATATAATATTTTCATTATAAAACAAAATATTGATAAACATTATTTGTATTTAAAAAATACTAAATATCTACACTATACTATGTGACGAAAATGTTTATTTTTATAGGTTTTTATGTTTTTGTCCTAAACATGAACTTAGTGAATCATTCAGTATATGTTACTAAAAATACAAACTAAACTCTGTTTTGCAGCATTGAAACCGATATGTAAATACTTGAAAATTTAACTTACAATGTCTTAAGTTTCGGGCAGGTTTTACAAAGGGTCAGGGGAACAGCTTCTATGGAGGCTCGGTCCAGACGAAGGGTTTCTAAAGCCCCTGTCCCATTCAGGCTTGGAAATATAGTCAGGTCGCGGGCGTCTGATAAAGTCCTGAAAAAAATACAGAAATCAAACTATATCAACGGTAAAAAAGAATAACTGTTGGGATATAATTTTGCAGAAAGGTCAATGAAAGTATTAATAAAAATGAAATGAGCATAATTTTCTGAATTCAAAGTTAATCCCAGAAACAATATAAATAAGAAAGACGGGTGTTATTTAAAACAATTTGGTCTAGTTACATAATTGTCAAAATTTTCATCCGATATACACAACTCAATTTTCTCTGTAGTAGCGTATCAGTCAATCAAAAATGTTAAATTTTGAAATTAAGTAAAAAGAATACTTTTTTTTCAATGCCACAAACTGTATTTTTTAACGGATACCATTTTTAATCTGTTCACTTCATCAATTTAAAAGTTAATTTCTTATTTAACTTTGGAGGAAAAGATGTAAAATATTATATATATATCTGAAAAATTAATCTTTTAAACATCATAAAACAAGTAAAACATTTTTTTATTTTTTTTATACATACATTGAAATAATTATGTAATAAAAGAATATTAAAAAAAAAATGTACACCAAGACTTTTGACAGTCACCCACGTCTCCCCATGCTTTACATGTAATGTAGTTTTGTAGTTTAAATATTCATAAAAAACATTATTAAAAATTAGCTGTCGAAATTTTCCTATCATGCAGTAATTGTGAAAAATGTGATAAAAGTCAGAAAACCAAAAACCGCTATCTATGGCGGTTTCAAATGTAGACTATTTATGAAAAATATTTTCGGATTAGTTTGTTATTCATTATTACATTATTTATTGATATTATTGATAGGTATGTGCCGCTTTGTAATAATAAAAATAACCCATCGATTTTATAATAATTAGTTTTTATACATATCATAAAATGAACACCTTTTTTATGTTTTTAATATTATTTTTAATATTTTAGAGAATAAAAATAAAAATGTCGTAATAAAATTAATTTCATTTGAATCCTTTTTTATATTCGCGTATATTTTTTTTAGTATTCCTCTAAAAATAAAAGAGTTGCTGAAACCGACCTTTAGTTTCCATAGTGCGCCGTTGTTATTTATATCTACTTTATTTATTAATTATATATAAATAAAATGGTTCTTATTTTTATTATATTTATATATCATGTTGATTTTTTAAACATTAGAAATTTCTTACATTCTTTAAAACTGTTTTTCTACATCGACATAAAATTTATCCATAACTAAAGATATGAGTCGATAAACGCGCTGTGGCAAATTGAAAAAAAAAGTTCTGTTTTACATAAATGAACGTTTTACGTATAGCCCTTTCACATAAGCCAACGACACCATCAGAAAGTAACGGAAAAACGATTTTGAGATCGAATATAGGTGTTACTTTATCAACAGGTGTTCAGAACTTTAATACCAGATACCTTCCCCTTTTTGTCACTCATGTGACAACACTATATACGCCACACGCGACGTCGCGCGCCAGGTCCGAGCGACGGACACCAAGAGAAGCGTTTTGGCTGTGATCGGTGACGCACGTTCTTTAGACAAAAACTTGATTTAGTTTTAATTGTTACGATTTCATACTTTTTCTTAACTGCTTTATTTTAAGTTTTACAAATTAGATTTCTTGAGTTATTTTTAAGTATTTCCGTTCGCTATTATATTTAGTTAAGTTTATATATTGTATCTTTTGTATTAATAAAATATATAAAAACTGTAAGTACAATCTTTTACTCTTTCTGTGCACTACACATACCATGTTAGTCTAAAATTTTATCAAAAATGAGCGTGAAGTAAAAAAACGTTCTCACGAGACAATTTTTACGGAACGATATCAACGCGGATAAATATTTAGCAATTTATGTGGAACCTACAAGGCAGTCGACATAACCCGACGTTTAGTAATTGAAAGGCTTAAGAATGGGAGCAAAAATGGGTTATTTAAATGTCAATTAACTTTTGTATGCTGACGATGTCGTACAACAAAGAGGAACTAGAATTTTTGGTAACAAAGGTCTACGATGTATGCAAGGGAAGCGATTTACTGATGAATGTCGATAAATCGAATGTGATGGTTTTTGAAAAAAATGAAAGTATGACTAAATGTGAAATCACTGTGAATGGAGTTATACTAAAACAAGTAGAGGAATTTGTGTATCTGGGAAGTATGTTGACTAGGGATGGAATGACTGAGAAAGATATTGAAAGGAGGGTGAGTGCCGGGAAAAGAGTGAACGGTGCATTTAACCCTTATACTGCTAAACAACGATATATCGTTGTTGTTAATCCCTATCATAAAGTTCTAACTAGACTGATGCTGACGTCATAATCCCCAAAAGGGTAAATGAATTCGGGAACTGCTTGTTGCACTTAACCGTCAGTGGTATAAAACATTTTCGAAACATAAAAATTACTTATTCGACGGGTTATTATTTAGTTTCGTTCCTATTTCAGCCCTACGAAAAATTTAATACAAAAAATGTTTTCTTTCGCGCAGTAAAAATTTAAGCATTAAATTGTACGGCAAAGTTTCTTGAAAATGAATGAAAAATCATTTAAAATATTTTAATGAAAACGAACAGTATTGAACGACGTCACTTGTTCAAATGAATCAACCAATGATAAGAGGGTTGTGTAAGATTTCCGGTTTGCTAATCGTCAATGGACCAATCAACAGAACTAACCGAGAAGAAGCGGAAGAGAACTTGCAACGTCACACGCGGATTAATGTCAGAAATACAAAACTTTAAAAGACCGTAGCGCTGATAATACGATACAAAAAAATTGAAAAAAAAATCTTTGTCTAAAAACATTTTTTTTTTTTAAACCACTAAACATCCTCATTATAAATTTACTTATGATGTTTAAATTTGCAGTGCTTTTGAAAAGAGAAACGACTAAACACAGGAAACTTCTAGCTAGTCGGGACCTGAAACAGTGAACTTTTTTACATTCCAAAAACAGTGAAAAAAATAAATCTATGTTAAAAGTTAGATTTTGAATCACTTACATGATATTTGAGGAAAATAATTATATTTGGTGTTTTCCCCGCTATTAAACCCGATTCAGTGATTACGAAAATATTGATGTACTTCCGTAATGAATAACTAATTGAATATTTTACCTTTAATATAATAACTCTTATCTAGTGAGGTCCCTATATCACCGGAAAAACCCCATAATTAAGAATATAAACAAATAAGTAAAGAGCCATAAAACATAAAAATAATTCACCATGGAACCTAATGATTGTCAATTAGGACGTTTGAATACTAAAAAAATCATTTGTTAATTTATTATAATGGGTACCCACAGTAATGGTAAATCAAAATGTTTTAGCTGTTCATTAGGTAGTAATTATTACTCTACTAACAAAACGTAATTATTACTATACAAACTCTATTCTACAAACTATTCTACAAACAAAACGTAAATGAGGTATATCAGCTCGATATTGATCCAAAAATACTTCAGAAAAAGCTTCTTCGATTTCGTGCTCTTCGTAAGAGTCATATTATAAATTATTATCACTATCACTTATAAAATATCGTTATTGTCTAATTCATTTTCGGAATAGGTTGAGCTGCTGAGCCTCCGAGTTTCTCGGCGAGGAACAATTATTTCTTTTTTTTATTATTATTATTATTATTATTATTATGGATAACTTATATAGCGCCATTTTCGTAATAAAATACCTCAAGGGCGCTTTACATAGTGATTTTATTGTTAAATTAATTTGATTGAAGCTTTTAAATTTGTAATTTAATTAAAATAATTTATTTTTTTGTCACATGCTACGGATTTATTCAAATGATTTAGAGAACCAGTGGGTTTTTAGTTTTTTCCGAAACATCACTTTACTTTCACAGCCTCGCACCTCTGCTGAAAGAGCATTATATGCCATAGGGCCTGCAACCGCAAATGCGCGTTCACTAAATTTAGTGCGCTGTTTGCGTAGAGGTATAATAACTTTTCCTCTCGCCGTAGACGTAACTGATCTAAGCGTGAGACGCCTGTCAGCTAGTTCATCTGGAATGCATATTTCCCTTAGATATTCCGGAGCAGAGTTGTGCAGTGACTTATACATAAGCCAACAGAGTTTGTATTCGACCCTCTGTGGAAAACGTAGCCAGTGTAGTTCCCGAAGTAGTGGAGTGATATGACTGAACTTCTTTATCACTTTCACTATCCGTTATCATTTTGAATGATATATTTTGTAAATTTATTCATAATAAAAAGGACGCTTTGCAGAGTTAAATTGTTAGTTAGAGTAACAAAGTAAGATTAAAAATATATATAAATGTAAAAAATAAGTAATTTACCTCAGCTGTTTGTAGTTTCGGCAACTGTTGTCTATCTCGCTCAATCCATTATGCGTGAACTAGCTATTAGTGTAACGGAATATTTTTCTTAGAAGTGATATCAATTTGTGAGACAGTTGTACAAAAACATTATTTTTTTCAAATTAAAATTATATTAAATTAAAACAACTACCAAGAAATAATATCACTTCTTAGTAAATTTACCGGTTACATTTAAGTTTTAATCTAAATAACTCCCTACAAACATTTGGACATACTCAAAATATTGTTGATTAAAATAACTTCCGTAAAAAATTTAAAGTATTTGTGGGCATTACCTAAGAGGTGAAATAGTTTATCCAGATGAAACTCACCGACTGATGTCGGATAAACTATTTTTATTTATTGATATAAAGGTTTCAGCTATTTTAGTTTGCAAAAGTCAACAGATGGAAGAGTTGAGTTAATGTAAAAATAATCATGAATGTGGATGTGTAAACATACCCAGAATAGTGAATATTTCACAGTGTGTAAAGTGGTGATTTAAACCAGCCAATGACAGATCATAAGTCCTGTAAATGCCTAGACTTCCATATTCCCTTGGCAAAAATGTTTTCCCTCTCTGTTGCAACAAATTTCAAG
This sequence comes from Micrasema longulum, assembly GCF_059751315.1. NCBI lineage: Eukaryota > Metazoa > Arthropoda > Insecta > Trichoptera > Brachycentridae > Micrasema > Micrasema longulum. The sequence goes on from NW_028277543.1 coordinate 2,398,056, forward strand.
ATATATTTTACTCAATTTTTGTTTAGATGCATTGATGGAAGTGGTAGGTTTGATAATATATAACAGAGCACTTTGCCCCGCAATCAACAAAAAAACTATCATAATTATTTCGTTTCAATAATAACAATGCGCCTTGAGATTGCAGTACGAGATCAGTTTTGTTTGTTTTTATTTTCAATTAAGAAAGGGTTTACAACCGCTGTACGAAAATTGTATATTTTCGGCACGAATTGTCTATCTTGCTCACTCCATTGGGCTTGAATTAGATATTTATGAAATGGAATATTTTTCTTGGAATTGCTATTAATTGATAAAACAGTAGTGTGTTTGGAAAACAACGTATTCGATAAAATATTTTTTAAATGTATAAATAAGAGGATTTCTGATTAGATTCTTGAAAAACTGCGTAGCAGCGTAAGGGTTAAATCAACCTTGGCAAATAAATGCGTGTCACAAGAGGCAAAATTAGCAGTTCACAACGGAGTCCTGGTCCCGACCCTGATGTATGGGAGCGAAAAATGGACACGGAAAAACAGGGATGAAAGTAGGCTGAATGCTGTCGAAATGCGATCTCTCAGGCAAATATGTGGTAAAAATATGTACGAAAGATGCACAATGTTGAGATCCGTGCCTTATGTAAGGCTGAGACAAGCATTATCGACAAAACCAAGATGCGGGAGCTCTGCGCTGGTTTGGACATATAGAACAAATGGACAGCGAAAGAACGGCTAAGAATATTTACAATGTGAATGTTAATGGATGCAGAAATAGAGGAAGACCGAGAAAGACATGGCATGACCAAATCCAACAAATACTTGAAGATGGTTATGTCAAAAATTGGAATAATCAGCACGCGTGCATGAAAAGATGTATGAATGTAGAGGAAGCGAGATCTACATGCAAAGATAGAGTTATGTGGCGTTTTATCCTCTCTGCCTACCCTTACGGGGAAACGGCGTGATGGTTTGTTGTTGTTGTTGTTGCTAGAGACAAATATACTAACATTATCTCTATCTATCCTCGCCTCTGTTGTATACACCATGATTTGGTCTGACACACGTTTTGTACATCCGAATTATGTTATCAATAAATAATTCATGTGTTTATTGTACTAAACGACATTTCTTAGGCATCCAGATGTTTACTGACTGAGATGGATATGTTCTCATCATTACTATGGCAGCATCATCTGCATGGCATGTGATGTTAATGACCTTATCTCCCTTAGTAGATTCACTACTTTTTTTAAATCTTTAAAGCGTTTTTTTATATGTATTTATTCTGCTTGTGTAAGAAAAGGTTTAAGGCGTATATATTGTTGTTGTATATTTAGTTATAAAGGTGCTAAACTTGCTTTGTTTCTTTGTTGTTCTCAATATTTGTTACTTTCTAAATGCTAATATTATTTATGTCCCGAATTGAGTTGTTGTAACTCCTGGGAATGTAATTCAACGTATTATACTTGTAAAGTACTTTGTGTTATATGATTTATAAATAATTAAAAAAATATATTATCATATTTTTAGAGTATGTACTAAAAATAGTTTATATAAAAATACACTGAGTAAAAACATGAATATGATAACAATAATACTGAAACAACAAAATAACATATTAAACGTAAATTCAACAAATGCATTGTTAATGAAGAAGCTATATTTATTTATACATTTAACTATACTCACCTCTTTTTATTGGAAACTATAAAAAATATATGGATACTTACAATTTCCTCAGTTTTGGTAAGAAGCTGAAAGCGTGAGGATCAACGCCAACCAACGGATTCCCTTTTAACTCTAAGAGAGCCAACTTGGGAGACTTCTGCAAGACCCCATAGCCAATATACTTGATACGGTTTCCAGAAATAGACCTGAAAACAATTTAAGCAATTTAAGATCGAATATTTTTTCGTTATAACATCAATGTTCGTATTGTGTTAGACAGCGTTCTGTTATTGAATTCTTGAATGCAGAAGGCGAAGTTCCTATTGGCATTCATGAAAGATAAATCTGTACGGTGATGCAACAGCGGATTTCAGAACTGTTATACGATAGGTTTGTCGCTGGAGTGAAGCTGAAGGATAAACATCGTTGAGTGACGAAAAGTGGAGCGGCAGGCCGTTGACTGCAGTGACTCCACGCAACATTCAGCTAGTCAATGACATTATTCGTGATGACCACTGGATAACTACAGATGACTCGTGTTGCATTCTCTCTCCCAGTAAAGGCTGTGTGACAGCAATTATTTGACAACTGCGGTTTTTGAAAGTTTGTACTTTTTACCACAATTGAATTTTCTTGTTAAAAGATGGACCAAAACTGTGAAAATGCATGAAGATTATAGTGAAAAGTAACACATTAATCATCAAAAGTGTGGTATTTAACCTATATAATTGCATTTTTATTTCCTGGCATTTAAAATGATACAAAATAGGAGGCATTCGCTTTTGACTGGCAACATAAAAGGTGTCGATATTCGAAAAGATACGGTTGAATAAAGACTTAACTACCTCTTGAATAGATCAAAACGCTTAGAGAGATAGTTCTTTTAACAATTATTAAGGTCTAAGTATGTAGGGTTCTTCAGGAAAAATATTTTTCAAATGACTTTTTTGCTAATCATCGTATTGATTTCATTTTTTGCGTAATCTTACCCCATAATGTTAAAAATATATCAAAATTATTAAAATATTTTTTGGTCGAATTTCTTCATTAATAATTACCTTTTATTTTTACTTTCCACCGTGCAAACAGCAAATATTACAATTCATCGCTCTATAGTTCTATAATCTTTGACATGGTGGTTAGTTCCTATGCGTGTTTTTTGCTGTTTGGGCGCATATTTCCAGCCATAACCACAAAAACCGGATTTCATGCTTTAAATTTTATATTCAATACCCTCCGAATTCCTCGTTGTATCGACTAGCTAACGAGATTGATAATTTCATTAATTCTTGTTCAACGTGTCTCAGCAAGAGCGACGCGATGTCATATATCAGCCAATAGCAACAGTATTTTATGATAAAATGTATAATTTCGCTTCTACACGAAATAATTTTAAACTGTTTTATGAACACTACCGTGACAACCATTAAGACCTTTTGTTAAAGTCGTATTAATGGCATTTTGGTGGGGGTATTCCTGGTACCTCCCTCAGAAACCCACGTTCAGGCTCGAAAATATTTTCAAAATGAAAAAAAAGGACCCTATCCAAGTATGAAAGTAACTGATTATTGAAATGACCCTTTTACATATTTCAACTACTAGCAATAATACACGTATGTAATAAATAAAATGGATCAATATTATTTATTTTTTTTAAAACTTACAATTCTTGAAGACTCGGAAGTTGATGGATAGCAGATGGGATGTCTCCTAGAAGATTGTCATCCAGTTCCCTAAAAAAAGATTTTTTTGTGTTTTGAAATTCCAGTGACAAATTGAAATAGAACCATAAAATTAACAAATTTAAGCATTATCTACATATTCTATGAAAGTTAAGCTGTCACCATATATTATTAACCTATTAAGTACTGACGTTAAAAAACGCTTTTTACGAGAGGTAATGCCCTCGCCATTAGTTTAAACGTCTTTTCTCCTCAAAGTGCGAATAAATCACGCAAATTCAAAAGATTTTCTAAAAACAGTATTATTTCAATGTATTTCAGTGTTATCTTGAAGTTTGTAGATTTTATTTTGCGTTAATGTATCAATGTTCTCGTTTCAGAACGGAAAACAAATTATCTTTAGTTTTGGAAAAATAACCTTTTTTCCATATGTGTGATTGTAGTTTTATTGAATAAGCATGTAATAGCAAAAAAAATAAAAGAAAAAGTAATACCTACGGTTTCTAAAGAAAACATTTAATCGCAATTTATTGATCCGTGAAAATAATTCATCACAATTATTTATCGATCCGAGAATATATTTTATCGCAATTTACATATAACATCATTTTTTTAATGTTATATTTTTTGGAATTACATTTTTATTATTATTATTTATTTTTTTTGTTTTGTTTATAATATACATAAAAGGTAAAACAAAGTATTAAAAAATAAAGTAGAATTACATGGAAATGAAATAAATATTAACAGTAAAAATAGTAAACAAAAATCTCACAAAGGCATGGCCTGTTCGTGGGTATACAAGAATGTTTATGATTTTTTGCTCCTAAAACCAGCCATTGACAGGTCATAAGCCCTGTGGATGCCTAGACTTCTATATTACCTTCTCTTAAATGTTTTTCATCTCTGTTGTAATATGTTAATATAAACAGCTCCCCTGGGAGTTGAATCCAGTCCTTGTCTACAAAAATTTGGACAAACTCAAAATATTGTTGATAAATCCACCTGGTCCATGAAGAAGTATAGAAATTGAAAAAAAATAACATTTTCAGGCGTTGCCTAGTATGTAGGTGAAATAATTCAATTAGATGAATCTCACCCGCATAAATAAAGGTTTCAGCTCTTTAACTTCAACAGATGAAAGAATTGAAGGAATATAGATGTTCAAATATGGGCAGAATGGTGAATGTTACACAATGTGTAAAGTGGCCACTTAAACCAGCCATTGACAGGTCATAAGCCCTGTAGATGCCTAGACTTCTATATTACCTTTTCTTAAATGTTCTTCATCTCTGTTGTAATATGTAAACAAAAACTAACTACTTTGAACGACGTCACTAGTTTCATATGAATCAACTAATGGTGAGAGAGTCGTGGAAGATTTCCGGTTTACAGTAAGCGAACGGACCAATCGGCAGACCTGACCGAGAAGAAGCGGAAGAGAACTTGAGACGTCACTCACGGAGTAATTTCAGAAATACGAAACTTTAATAAATCATAATGCTGATAAATACGATCTATAAAAATTGAACAAATATTTTTTGTCGTTGTCTAATAGTCTTTTAACAAATAAATATAATAACATATTACAACAGAGATGAAGAACATTTAAGAGAAGGTAATATAGAAGTCCAGGCATCTACAGGGCTTATGACCTGTCAATGGCTGGTTTAAGTGGTCACTTTACACACTGTGTAACATTCACCATTCTGCCTTTATTTGAACATCTATATTTCTTCAATTCTTTCATCTGTTGATATTTGTGAAGTAAAAGAGCTGAAACCTTTATTTATGCAGGTGAGATTCAACTAATTGAATTATTTCACCTACATACTAGACAACGCCTGAAAATATTATTTTTTCAATTTCTATACTTCTTCATGGACCAGGTAATTTATCAACATATAATAAATGTAAATAAAATTGTTCTTCATCTCTGTTGTAATATGTTAATATAAACAGCTCCCCAGGGAGTTGAATCCAGTCCGTGTCTACAAAAATGTTGTCAAATAAATATAAGAAAAACACAGAACTTCCTCATTATTTGTACCCACGTCAAAATACGCTAAACGTCGAAAAACATGGCTACCCTGGAAGCCGGAAATCGGTTGTCTATTGCCACAACAATTTAACAACGCTTTAATGCATTGGTAACTATTCACCCGTGGTCACTTAAACCTGTGAATTTGTGAAGTAGTTTTTTTTCATTGAAACCATTTTTAATTTTTTTTTCAGACATTTTCTAGAAACTTCACCTTACGATTAAATGCTCTTATTTTTACTACGTCTAAAAAAACATTCCATGTTTTCAAATTCTCGTAGCACTAAACTTCCTCGTTGAACCTTATACTGCAAAATATTTTGTCCAAGAACTGGGTTAAGGAAAAAAAGCATAACCCTTTGGCCAATAAAGTTGACATTTTGAAAATATTGAAAGTTGTGACAGTTTTAAAAATATCTAAAATATCTTTTGGGTGTTTTCATACGAATACTGCATTCAAGTGTCAATTCATCTCACTAAAAGCATTGGAAAATGCTGAGAAAATAAGTTTGATTTGAAGTCAAGGAAAAATTTCTCGAAAGTTTTCTTCAAAACACTGACGTAATAGACACATTATTCTCACAGTATCTGAATCTCATATTTCGTAAATATGTGGGAAATACATAGGTAGTTGAGGGTTGGGGCTCCTACTCCATTTAGGGATTGACAGAAGAAACGAATTTGCAGTTTAATGCGTATTTATTACATGGCGAATAAGATTTAATTAATTTTTTTATTTAAATATAACATATACATAACAAACATATATTTAATACGTACATATTATATAAATAAATAAAAATACATGAAAGAGACTCATGTCAAATTAGTAGGAGAATCCTGCTCCGAAAAACCCCTTCGGATACACGGAACAGATAAATATCCAGAGCAATGTTATATATTAACATAGGTAGGTTGGTCCTGAATATCGGAATATGAAACAATCTATGCTGACGCTGTCAGCAATTATCAGGTAATTATCAGGAACATACAAACCAATGCTCATCATAATCTCAGAATTATCGATCATAGCGCGCAACAATCGATATAAATGAGTAATCAAATATACATTCCTTCTAGTTTCTAAACTGTTGTAGCCAAGCATACCCTGGAGAAACTCGATGAGGTAGAGCCAAGGATAATACCCGCACTCTCTCATGTAGAGATATCTCAGAAACATCTTTTGGGTTTTCCATATCAAAGGAGAGTACTTCAGTTCATGTGGCCTCCAAATCATCGAGCCACTATCGAGTCTACTTCGCACCAAGGAGTTGTAAAGAGTTCTCAGTACGCGGGTATTTTCGAAAACCCTGGCAGTACGCCGATGTAGATGCAGCACTTGGTTGTGTAGCGCGAGCGTGGCGGCGATGATGGGTTGAAGAGACTGCACTTGAACTACATGCTGGAACTGTGTGACGTCGTCGAGCTGGACTGACTGGCGTTGCGTCCTGTGGTCTCTTTATAGGCCACGTTCCTTTGTAGTTTTAATTTGACTTTTAATTTAATCTTTCAATTTAAATTTTTCAATTTTAATTCTTAATATTAACTTTTAATTTAAACTTTTAATATTAATTTAAAATTAAAATGTTAATATTTAACTTCAACTCTTTATGTATACTTATTCACTTGTACATCTACTACCTGCATCTAATTAATTATTGTTGGTTGTGTATTTTTACCAAGAAATATAAATGTTCATGGAAGCATAGAGAGGGAGAAATGTAAAGTTGGAGCTATATAATGTCTTCTTTTTATGTAATTTTTATTTAATATTTATTTTTTTTCCTTTTTTAGAATTTAATTATTTTTTTCCCTTTCCTCCTGCATTCATAATAAATTAGTGTGAAATCTGTAATTGGTGTTACTTTTTTTATTGTTATTTTGTACATTGTATTTATACAGGGTGTTCTTTAAACCCTGTCACACCCGAAACCACGATGATCAGTATGGGTAAGAAGACATATTAGCATATTTAAAAAAATATTTAAAACAAAGAAAAATTTTCGAAATAAAATATTTAAAATATTCGAATATTTAAAAAAAACAAATGGTTGCTTACTTCTGCAGGGAAGAAGTGAGAAGAGCGCGGCGCAGTATAAGACCCTCTCCCTCCCCCTCCTCGTTTCTCCCCTGTAGAAGTAAGCAACCATTTCCTTTTTTTGGTTTTTTATTTTTAAAATTTTATTCGTTCTAAAAAAATATTTGAATGTGCCAATATGTCTTCTTGCTCATACTGATAATCGTGGTTTCGGATGTGACAGAGTTTAATGAACACCCTGTATAAAGACTATGATTTCCTTAATTAATAAATAAATAGTTCTACACATCATTGCCATTACTCTCGCACTACGCAACTAAGTATTGTATCTTATTCAACATGAGACAAATACACCTCTTCTGTCCACCTTTAGCTGTGGACGGGATCACCATATCCAGCTACAATTTAATTCGTACATTTACTACTTTGACATTCGTTGGTTGGAAACAGATTAAACTGGTAAAATGAAGCATCTCTAGAACAGGCCTTCATTTGCCTATTTGATACCCTACAGATATTTTAAGGTAAATTTTAATTGGAAGAGTTTTACTTACAGTATTTTCAAAGATGTCAGATTGGCGAACGCTTTTTCGTCGATTGAAGAAATGCGGTTTCTCTTTAGTAATCTGCAACAATAAAAAATATAAAATGTTAATAATTAAAAGTCAAATATGGCAAAACGAGTACTTATATGAAAGTTTACGTATTTACATAGCTTCTGACATAATTCAGTTTAAATAAAAGAAATGCATAAACATATGTATAACAAAACCTAACAAAAATATAATGCATAACCACCACACCGTTCATATTATATCGAAAATTTAGTCCGCGTTTCTTATTTCATTAAAATTTAAAATAGTTCTCATTTATATTTTAATAGTCTTCTGTGATAAAAAGTATCCACTTCAAAGCGTTCATAAATTTCAATTCATCCTAATTAAAAAAAAAGCTCGTTGAAATACATTTTTTTTTATGATTTTTGACAATTACCAAGATGGTATGCGTAACGATCGGCTGTATTTATCTACTGAGCAATTATAAAGACGGTTCGTTTAACGTCTCGATACGTACACTCAAGAAGATAGTAAAACAGATGGAAAAACTATAATAACAAAATTATTTTGTATAGTGGCAATATTTTACGCCTAGACGCTCTTATATGTTAACAGGGCAGAATCTAGCCACATTATCTGTGAATCTAAGCGTTTGTTTTTAAAACTGGCAGCCATGACAGAGTTCAATTCGACTTTCAAATTAATTTATTTCTCTTTAATATTTTTAATATTATTTTAAGAAAAAAAGTACCAACCTCAGAGCGAAATAAAATTTGCTCGGTAGAATTTTTTTTTGTCTCTTTTAATGCGTAGATATGCGTATAGAGGTACACACCGATGTACTTACATAAAAAATTGATGGTGGGGGGTAATCGCTCGGGAGACTTTATCTTTAACTATGACGTCATAATGAAGGTTCGTAGATATGTATACCGTGACGTATGCTTCCTATTTTTACATAACAATGTTCCTACCCAAAACATGAAGGTGGGGGGTCGGTAGTATATCTTTGTTATCACTCTAGAGAATTTTTTTTCAACTATACCGCCATGCTGCAGGTATGCGGTCCTTAACTTCCTATTCAGCAGGTATGCGGTCCTTAATTCCTTCCTAATCACGGCTCAGGAATGGAGAGTTAAAAAAAACCTTTAATACGTGAAATATTTCACAGCAAAAACATTAAAAATATACGTGGAAAATTTTAATTGAATTTAAGGCATTTAAACTTAACAAATGGATTCTTAAGCATTAAAGAGTTAACAAAAAGCGGGTAATAAAGTTATGTTTATTTATATTTCAGTAAAAGAAAGCCGAAGCTTTGAGAGTATTTCATGTAAAAGCCTTTCTTCCCGCGTTGCTAAATTAATTTCCTTTTTGTGCTGTTGACACAACCCCAAAGCTTGAAAAACTTAATCCTTTTAACGTCGCTCCAAATAACGTTGTTTGATTGCAAATAAACCTTGTTTACCCCACGAATTCCATTAAGTTGTATTTCCTTTTCTTTAGCCTCACTTTGGTCAATATAGATTTACGCTTGTCATTTGCAGGAAGGTGCTTAGTAAAATACATAAACTTGCTAAGGCATTTATTAAAAAAAATCCAAAGAAATAGCCATATTTCTGTTGACCGATAGCTAAACATGATTGCATTTCCGCATTTTTCAGCATTTTGTGTAAACACGGTATGGTAAAAAAACTTGGGCAAACAAACGTTCACCTTATGAGATAAACTTACTTTGCTTTTTGCCAAAACGGACTATCATATTGCAATTTAGCTTGGGGAGGTTGCCTTTGTTCAATCCTCAAACCAGTGAAAATAGCACAAAAATGAATCATGAAAATCATTCTTAAAAACCCTTGAGATATCCAACGGAAGATCTATTCGCCGAGTTTTAGATATTGGATGTAAAACAATTGTTTGTGAGGTGCCTACTACTGAAATTTTATGATAAATTAAGTGAGGTCAAAAGAACCCAACAAAATATAAACCCTCTTTCAGCAACACAAATTAACTGTATTGTCCCATTTGTACTAACCGCCTTGGGTAAAAAGCAATATAATGTAATTGCGCCAAAAATATTAAATGATGTATTGCCAAATATATGAGACTCAAAATGTAAGCCGAATTTTAAAATAAAAATATTTGCACTTATGAATAATAATAAAGCGAGAGACTTTTTGAAAAATATATGTAGACTAACAAACGTAGTACTTATTTATACATAATTGGTACACATATTATTTATATTCTAAAGTATTACATTACTTTATATTTGTTTTTTATGAAATATTATACTATATTATTTATTTTTTTATTTTATTTATTGTTTTTATTTTATTTTATTCAGGAAACACACAGTACAGTTACAAAGTTTAATATTTTACACAATTAGACTTTATTCTAATGGACCAGTGAAATTTCCATATTATAAAGCAATTATATGTAAGGTTAATTATGAAAGTATGAAAAGAGAAGGAAAAAGAAAAACAGAAATGAAAGTTGTTTAAAAATTAAAATTTAAGTGAAAAAAAGATATTTTAAAGTTTGTAGTTTGTAGTGAGTTATTTACAAATGAAAATAATATTAAAAATGAAGAAAATTTGTAAGAGTAATTAAAAATTAAGAATTGAAATAAAGAATGAAAAACATGCTCAGGTGTAAAAATAAAATAAAATATTAATAACATTTTTTAAAAAAAAAAGGAAAAACATAAATAAACACATATTTATTTTAAGGGATTTAAAGAAACGATGAGAAGAATCTTTAAGTGAAATATAAGACAGTTATAGTAAGAGCAGCAATATATTGATTTTATTTACATATATAATATAAGTATAATATTTATGTTTCAGTAACATGTATTCTTGGCACATATACATACGTTATATTTATATAATATAAAGTATGTATATGTGGGGAAGGTGAGGAAGTTGTTGAATGAATTTTTAATCCATATGGGTCGGAGGGAGTCAGAGAAATTGTTGTCCGATGTAGAAGGACGTAAGCTGGTTTCTTGTTTTACTTGAAATGACTTAGGACTTAGGATATAGAGATTTTGGTATTATTTATGTTTTCTCTGGATATTTATTGTTTATTTTTAAGACTGAAAAAGCACACATAATGATAAAACTGTAATTACTTTTTAATATTATTATAAAATACATAATTTACTACCTTAGAACAGGGAAGCTATCCCTAGTTAGGCAGTTTAGATGAACCAACAGCAAAATATATATATATATATATGTTTACTTTTACTACTTAATAAAATTGTTGTATAAATAATTACTTTTAAAGTGCTGTAATAAATATGTAAAAAAAAAAAAATAAATAAATAAACAATAAGGATTATTAATATTTGATTAGCTAGGCAGTTATTGTTATATGAGTAAAAACTACTTGTACTTTATAAGATAAAAAAATCTCCATCTTTGAACATGTTAGATGGAGACTATCCTAAACAGAGAACGCTCCGTTTTCATTTTCTATTCACTAGTTTTATATAGATGTCATGTTATTAAATATGTATACTTATATTATGCAATAAATATATAAAATAAATAAATGCATCTAGTGACACAAGAAGCAGCTTGTAAACCGAAATTACGATTTTTCAGAGCTCATCAAACTTTAAAAATATTCCGCTTTGAAATTTATGAAAAGTGACATATTGTCCAGGATACTGCAATATCACGTAACCTGTTTTTATCACGAAAATGTTAAACTGAAATAAATTCGTTGTAGCAACTAGCTGTTACTTTTAAATAATTGTTATTTTTAGTATAAACACAGATAGTTTTTCTGATATTCCCGAGGTATTTTAGATTGATTAAAATCGTAAATAAGATATTAACAGAAAGCTTTTTAGATTTCCCTGCCAAAAAAATCAAGATCATGTTTTGCCGTTTTTCAAAAGATTAATTAATAACTCTTTGGATTTTAATTTATTGCAACGGAAAGAAAACATTTTACGGAAGGCGATATGGAAGTCTAGGCATTGACGGAGCTTTTTTTCTCACGTTTTCCATAACATTTAAAAAATAAAATGATTACCTTACTGGGCACAACCCGTGTTGAGGCATTCATTTACATGATTTTATAGTATTACTTATGATGTCTAAAAAATAAAGATAAAATAATACATATTCATACTTAAATCCACACAGATATATGTATATACATAAATTATAGAAGTAGAAGAAGAAAAAAACAAAATTATATTATTAGTACAGCTCACATGCTTAACAACTGTGCAGACATAAGGTCAAGTTACAAGCTACTGTCATCTCCCGGTGGCCCAACATCCGCACAAATGCTAAATATACGAGCATATGACATGTATTCATCGAGACACTGTGTGGACACAAATACAAAACATGAAATGCAAAAATAGTTTTATATTGACAAGTTTACTGCTTTGGTGGGGTGACCATCTCAAGACAGTTCTCGAGACCCAAATCAAGTAATAATTTTCTTACAAACAATTTAAATTGCTCAAGATTTTTATCTACTTTTGTGGCAAACGGTACATTTTTATATATTCTTAGAGCAAGGTATTTTTGACTCCTTTGACCAAATGATGTTGTCATTTTATATGCCATGTATAGCTGTTTTGTTTTAAGACGCGTTTCACAGCTAGTATTTAAAATTTTATTTCCACCTTATGACCTGTGATTGGGTAGATTATGTGGCTACTTAACACACTGTGTAACATTCACCATTCTGCCATCCAGCCAGTCTGCAAGCATTTGAATATACTCAAAACATTGTTTAATTCGTTGTATTTTTTTGTGTTCTCTAGTTTTCTCCATTTGGGAAAAAAAATATACAACTTATGTTAATACCCAATATAAAGATGTGCAAAGTAACTCTTCATGAGCATGACTACCCCCGCATTCTATTAGGGGCTAATAAGAATTAGTTTCGTTAAGTATATTGTGTTTTGCAAATAAAATTAGAAGGAATTAGTAGGAATTGTGATGTAAATCTTCCTGTATTATTTTTCGGGGGGAAATAAAACGTGTATACGGTACGACAAAACAACAGCCATTTAAAAAAAGTTTGTTTTCCGCCTCGTGGTCTAACGGCCAACGATTCCTTATATGGTATTCATAAATGTCATTGTCACACAATTTTTTTTTAAATTTTGGGGTCTTGAATAAATTTTCGCTGTTTCTCGTTCGACTACATTCTGCTTTAATTCGTACGTCACCCAATTCCGGTGCGTTTTTCATCATAATGATTTTGCAAGTTCATTTTGCGTCAGACATGGGTCTACATCTAATCATCATCATCATCATCGTTCCCTTTCCGCACCTAATGGTGCATAGGGCACTGTATTGGTACTACAATCGCAGCGTATCTCGATCATTTTTGTTACATGAAGGTAAGATTATCAGTCTTACGCTTCAGGTACCAGTCCAGGGACTATGAAATATTCTAGTGTGAAAACATCCATTTAAATAAATATTTTACATCAACCATGTCGGGAATCAAATCCGAGACCTCTTGCATTGCAGGCTAACGCGCTGACCATTACACCACGAGGCCGACATTTAATAATGCTTCTAATTCTTCAGCAAACTTTTTTGGTGCGCCAGTGCGTTCTTTACCTTCAACATCAAAATCATTATTTTTAGAGCGTCAAAACTAAGCGTTTTTTTAAAAAATGATGCAGTAAATTCGACATGTTTAACACTAGGCGTCGCCAGAAAACATTTTTTTTTTTTTATATTTCTTATACCAGTTAGTTTAATCAAAAATATTTTTAGAATGTCCAAATGTTTGTAGACAGGCTGGAATTTTTCCCTAGAGAGATATTTAGATCTCAATCTAAACCTTCTAAAAAAATCTCTCTCCGTTGCAAGAAATTTATAACTAAAAAACTCCCTAAATACAACCTGTCTACAAATATTTGGACATACTCAAAACATTATTTATTCAAGTGGTGTTTATTTTTCTTGTTTGCCTACCCCTACGGAGAAACGGCGCGACGGTTTGCTTGATTTTTTGTTTGTTATTGAATTTAGGGGTACCGTGTAAAATATTTATTTTGTTAATTACCTACCGAGGTGAAAAGCAAGGGAGGAGAATAATAATTAAGTTTATGGGATATTTAGGGGTGCATAAATAAATACTTCTATGTTTTAATTGGTTTTAATGATATCATTAGGTAAATATTAATTATTACATCTGTTTTCTAAATTAATTAATTAATTAATTAATTAATTTAATTAATACTACTACTACCACCACTACCATCACACCATTTATCAGTAGGGGACGGCAGAGAGAATAGACCACACACGTCTATCCTGGCATACATTTCTAGCTTTTTCCACATTCATACATCTTATCATACATGCCATTTGTTTCTGCCCGCTTTTGACATGACCAAACTTAAGATTTTGGTTCATCTGATCATGCCACGTCTTTTTTGGTCGTCTTCGTCTTACGCCACCGTACATTCTCGTCATATACACCTGTTTTACCATTTTTTTGTCATCCATTCTTTCTAAATGACCAAACTATTTCAAAGACCCTTTCTTAATCTTGTCAATTAAACCTGACTCAGATTTTCACTTTCGCATGATTTTATCATTATTTGTAACCCTGTCATACATTGAATTCCCATACATTCGTCTAAGAGATCGCATTTCAACCGCGTTTATTGGGTTTTTATTTTTCTTCCACTAGTTCCATGTTTTATTTAGCTTCCACGCATAAGTGTTGGGACTAAAACTGCGTTGTGCACTGCCAGTTTAGCTTCGATTGACATATTTTTATTAGCAATTACTGTGCTCAGTACGCCGTTCATTTTGTTACTTGCATTCATTCTCTTTCAACACCTTTTTCTACGTTTCCATCTCTTAAAATCATACTTCCCAAAATATCCATTTGTTATTTACATTCATTATTAAATCAGTAACCTCACTTCCCCTTTCAAATACCATAACTTTTGACTTACTTTCATTCATCGCCAATTCGCTCTCCAGGCATATATCATACATTCTAGAGACTATTTGTTGCAAATTCTTCTTGCTTCTTGCCCAAATAAATTTGGAACTTTTTTAAACTCATTTTAATGAAAATATAAAACCAATTTATTTTATTTATTCTAAATTACACTCGTTGACATATTCAAGAACTTATAAAGACTTTTGAGGATGTGCCTGTTTAATCCATAATAATTAACAATAAAAAATACATTGTTCGATTGATTAAATCATAATAACATATGATGTAATATAATAATTAAAAAGGAACAACCTAGAAAAATAAACTATAAAATAAAATTTCGAATAAGATAACATAAAATAAAATAATCAGAAACACATATTAAAATATAAATGATGCAAATTAAGTTTCATACATAATCAAATATACAAAATCAAGTGTTATTGAAATCAATACTAAATAATAACAAAAACACACAATTAAAATGATAATTGAGATATGGTTCTGTAAAAACTCACTCTGCAAGAAATTAGAATGATGAATAATATGCCAATTAACAGTGAGTACAAAATTGAATAATACCAACATAAATAATGAAAGAACATAAAAAATATTATGAAGCGGAAGGAAAGCAGGTTAGTAAATTATTCTCAAAGTGCGTGTTTCGGGAATTCTCCCGAAATTAACGCCAAAAATATCATTAAGAAGACACTTTCAACGTCTCGTCTCTCGCCTATTAAAATTGCATGAATTAAAAAATAAACAATATATTGAGTTTGTGAAAATTTTAGCATTTAAAGGATGAATTTCTTCCCCAATAGAAAAATATGTATGGGTTTTTTTGGCAATTTTAAGTTAATAAGGGTTTATGAAATACAGTCGAATAAAAAAAATGTTTTACTTAGTTGCATAAAAAATATTTTTAAATTTAGAATTTAGAATTCCCGTGAAAACGATCCATTGCATTGACCACGCCTCTGATACGTCACGATTCGTGTAAATTTTGAACTTCGTTTGTGACCGTTCATATTGGAATAGAATATCGTCACAAGTCTTGACGTTACAATTATCAAGGCCAAACATGTCGCGTTTTTATAGCGACCAATATTTTGATGATTATATTTATACAAAGTGTTAAATAGCAATTTTCCAATAATGAGTGTATAAATAATACTTACAAAATGACTAAATGTTGCATTGAAGAGAGCGCGCCAATAGGAATGTCCATAATTCTGTTGTACGCCAGATTTCTGCAACAAAATACATAATTTGATTAGCTGTAATGAAATCAAAATAGTAACAAACAAACAAAACTGAAAACATATAAAGCTCAGGTAGTTAGATGCAATCATCACTTAAAATAAATAAAAGACGAATGACGTTGGTAAATTTTTTAGAAAGTTAATTTTTAAGTTTTTGAAATATTGGGCTTTACTTATAAACCTGATAATAAATTACAAAAATTTTCGTTCTTTTAAAAAACATGCACTAGAGAAAAAAAATAAACGTAGAGCCGCCATTTGTTGGATGCTGTAATAAAAAATTACCGGTATTACAGTTTGCGTGGTTTGACAGCTAAAATCGATATTTGTTAATTGCGAACAACTTAGGTATCAAATAATAAACTGATGTAATATCTGCGTACTATAGTGTTTTTCTGCGAAGGTTAGCAATGTAGTTATATTAAGATATTATGTGTTTCTATATAAAGGCACAGTGAACATAATAAAAGTGAAATTAAAATGAATCTCTTGGGTTTCAATGTTTTTTTTAGTGAAATTGTTATCACGTCGCTTATTGGCACGTCGATAGATATTTGTGATTGAGCTACAGTAATCAGAGATACGAGTGAAATAAAGGATATCGCGCGATGTAGCAGATCAAGATGACGATACTAGAGGGACTGTGTGGGCAGAATGAGCTGTGACAGACTTTCGTGGGCTGCAGCTAATGAAATTCCATCTAGACAACGTTCGCCTGGAAGACCACCCAGGAGATTGAGCAACAGTTGGACATCATCATCTCAGGAGAACAACCAGTAACACAGATCTTAAGATCTCTTAAAATATGAAAAAGAAGTTAAATTACATACTTAAAAACACAGTTTCGCAATTTTTTATACAAAAAAAAATATTTATCAAATATGTCAAAGCACCATGAGACAGAGAAGCACAATAACAGACAAAATACACACACAATATTATTTTCACAATTTTATACATAATTTTAAAGCCATTGTTATAAAAAGATTCTGGTTTTATTTTAAGCCATGAGATTCTTAAGGCAATCACAAGGAAAATATTTTTTAGTAACCTGATTAATATATTAAAATATTTGAGAACTGACAGCTTTATTCAAAAAGCATAAACCCAATTTATTCTTGTTTCCAAACTTTATTATTACTAACAATTATAAGATTAATACATTTGTATTTATTTTGGAATTTATATTGTGATATTGTGGAGGACATCACCAAGTTGACAGGGCCGAACACCACTTTGGCCCGCAACGTGTAATCCGATGCAACGTCAGCTTGGACAAGTTATTAATCGTCGTGCCCCGAAAGAATATGTGCATTTCATCTGGGCATTTCGTCTCGCCCATCCACCAGCTCCTCGCCAGTGTTTGCTATTGTAAATTCCTTATGTACAAAATTGTAAGGATGTAATTCGTAGGTATCTACTCAATAAATAACTTTATTTGTAATCCATTTTTCTCATTTAACCTCAAATCAATTTACGCGCACCCATCCATACAATATACATAAAAATAAATAAATCACCGCATTGAATTTACGCCACATACGACCATATAAATTCCATCAGTACTTATACACGGTTTTTCAGGGCGAGCCCGCCAAATTTTATAGGAACATTCCTAATGGTAAGCTTTAAAAAAATCCTAACAATTTTTTTCCAAAAAGTCATTTTCAAAAAGAAAATGATTTTTTTTATAATCTCAAAATGGAGTAAATCTTTAATTTCTCGGATAAGCATCCCTTCCAAAAACCTCTACCCTTCCTTAACAAAAAAAAATTGCGATAAAATCGTATTTGACCAACGAAGCGATACACACCAGACGCGGACAAGGGAAGCGGCTGGGTAGGAGAGGGGTAGGGGTTTATGCAGGGACTGCTTGTTCGAGAAATTAAGGATTTACTACATTTTGACATTACAATTATTTCTGTTTTTCTGTATTACTGTTCAAAAAAAAATTATTAGGGTTTTTTAAAAGCTTACCACGAGGAATGTTCCTCTGAAGTTTCGCAGTCTGGCCTCGAAAAACTTATTTTGGCTTATTTTGGTTTAGTTTATATTTACACCTGATGATGGGTTATTCTGAATACCCAAAACTAGTCTTAATCGAAATATAATAAAAAATAATAATGAACGTGTAAGTGGTTTGAAATATAAAGTATTTTCAAAAATGTTTTGAGTATGTTCTCAAACGTTACGTTTGTAGACAGGCTGGATTCCCCCCCTAGGGAGTTATTCAGATCGTAATTTTTTGCAACAGAGATAAAAAACATTTTTGAGAAGGTTTAGATGAACATTTAATTAACTTTTTAGGGAGAAAATCCAGCCTGTCTACAAACATTTAGAGGTTCTAAAAACATTATTGATTAGACTTACTGGTATAAGCAGTGTAAAAATTTGAAAACTGTTTTCAGGCGTTGCCTAGTAGAATTTGGTTAGCCGAATTAAGCTCGCCCATATAATAAAGGTTTCAGCTCTTTTACTTTAAAAAAATCCACAGTTGGAAGAGTTGAAGAAATGTGGATGCTTAAAAAAAGGCATAATGGTGAATGTTACACAGTGTGTAAAGCGGCTGCTGAAATCAGCCAATGATAAGCCAAGACTTTCATATCCCTTCTCAAAAATGTTTTTCATCCCTGTTGCAACAAATTTCAAAAACATCGTTTTATGTATTCCATATTTAAAAAAAAAATTGTAAAACAAACTCTTTCTACGAAGAACATTTTGCACCGTTAGATAGGTAAAGCAACGTTATATAAATGGATTTTGTAAAAGATTATACACCTACTTTATTTTTAATTTTTCTTCGGTTGAAAAAAAAGCTTTATAGTTCTTTATCACAAAAACTAGAAAATCATAAACAAATTCTAAAAATTTAAAATATTGCCCACTTAAAAAAAAAAATTGTTATAAAAAAAGTAAAATAAAGGCTTTTTTTAGATTAACAAATTACAACAGGGATAGAGAATACCTTAAGCAAGGGAATATGGAAGTCAAGGCATTTACAGGGCTTATGACCTGTCATTGGCTGGTTTAAGTAGCCACTTTACACACTGTGTAACATTCACCATAAATAAACTGCTCTCACCTAAAATTCAAAAAAATCACATTTGTCGTTTTACGATCCCGACGAATTTATGACAAACTTGTACGTCAATACATTATTATTTAAAAAATACATTAAAATATAACGTTTAGTCAGGTTTCAAAATGAAATTATCAATTACTATTATTATTATGGATAACTTATATAGCGCCATTATCGTAACAAAATACCTCAAGGGCGCTTTACATAGTGATTCTATTGTTAAATTAATTTAATTGAAGCTTTTAAATTTGTAATTTAATTAAAACAATTTATTTTGTTGTCACGTGCTGCGGATTTATTCAAATGATTTAGAGAACAAGTGGGTTTTAAGTTTTTTCTGAAACATCACTTCACTTTCACAGCCTCGCACCTCTGCTGGGAGAGCATTCCATGCCATAGGGCCTGCGACCGCAAATGCGCGTTCACTAAATTTAGTGCGCTGTTTGCGTAGAGGTATAATAACTTCTCCTCTCGCCGTAGACGCAGCTGATCTAAGCGTGAGACGCCTGTCAGCTAGTTCATCTGGAACGCATAGTTCCCTTAGATATTCCGGAGCAGAGTTGTGCAGTGACTTATACATAAGCCAACAGAGTTTGTATTCGACCCCTGTGGAAAACGTAGCCAGTGTAGTTCCCGAAGTAGTGGAGTGATATGACTAAACTTAGAGATTCCGAAAATAAGTCTCGCTGCAGCATTCAATACTAAATATTGTTACTGTAGCAAGGGGAAAGAATCGAGAGAAAGAAACATAACAACATAGCACTTTTAATACCCTGTCATCGCTCTAATTTTTTTGCCTCCTCTTTCACAGTAGTAGCCGCTCGATTGTGGAATAATCTACCCACTAATGTTAGAGACGCCCTTTCTATATTTACATTTAAGTCAAGATTGAAATGTCACTATCAAAATATTTAAATTGTTCCTTTATCCTTCTTCTTTCCTTCTCATCCCCTCTCCTCTCTTCATAGTATAGTGTTATTTTTTTTAATATTCATATTTATTTTTGTTAATCTTTGCTTTTAATTTTTGTATAAAATTGTAAGATTCAATATGTCCATGTATTTATAATTTTCTCAAACTGAACGGTTTGGGTAGGTAGGAAGAAATTGCCTTAAGGCAATATGCCCGCCCTTATATGTATATTTATTGTATATGTATATAAAGTGTCAAATAAACAAATAAAATAAATAAACATAATTATGCTAGCTTAAATGCAACCCGCAAAATTGAATCGGTAATTTATCTGTAGATTAAATAATAATTTCACGGTAAATTGAGTTGTAATGAAAAACCGAAGAATTTATAATCCGATTTGGTTTTGGTTCTCGAAGTGATTTATGGAAAAATGGAAATTATAGGGCGAGGGAATGAAGCAGAAGTTGTGCAATAAAAGAGTAAAATATCTTATGTAATTGGAGAAGAAAAATACCATCAAGAGAGAATGTTTTGAGTTTGTCCAAATTTTTGTAGACAAGTAACGGATTTGACCCCCTAAGGAGGTGTTAATATCAACATATTACAACATTTTGAATTGAAGGGATGTAGATGTTCAAATATGGGCAGAATGGTGAATGTTACACAGTGTGTAGAGTGGCCACTTAAACCAGCCATTGACAGGTCACAAGCCCTGTAGATGCCTGGACTTCTATATTACCTTCTCCGCTTATGTCTAGATTAAATAGAGTCTAGAAGAAATAGGATAAGATTCGTTAGTTAAGTATACCTTGATAAACAAGTTTGTGTAGCTTTAAAACCGGATGGTAGAAAACACAAAAATAATTGGTTAAAAACAGAGTCTATTTTTAATTTTTACAATTTGCAAGCGTTGTTGGAATGCGGGGCTTTTCATTACTAATTTAAATACTGTTACAGGCACAAACTTTAAAAAATTATCAAGGTTAGTTCGACAAGAGACAGTTATTTACGATCAAAAGTTTTATCGCGACAACAAAACACCGTTTTTATCTTAATATTATTATAAATAATTAATATAAA